>NW_023425355.1:100838534-100950277 GCF_014108415.1 Molossus molossus
TCTGCTCTGATCTTTACTATTAATGTTCTTCTTCTCGCTCTGGGGTTTTGGTTTGTTTGCTTTCAAATTCTTTAAGTTGTGAGGTTAGACAGTCAATTAGAACTTTTTCTTGTTTCTTAAGGTAGACCTATAATGCTATGAAATTCCCTCTTAGAACTGCTTTTGCTGCATCCCACAGATTTTTTGTTGTTGTGCGTTCATTTTCATTGGGTTCCAGGAAGTTTTTGATTTCTTCCTTGATCTCCTCGGTAACCCATTTGTTGTTTAATAACATGCTATTTAGCCTCCATTGTTCAAATGCTTTTGCATGTTTTGTTACAATTTATTTCTAGTTTCATGCCATTGTGATCTGAAAAGATACTTGATATGATTTTAATCTTCTTGAACTTTTAGGGATTTAGTTTGTGTCCTATCATGTGGTCAGTTTTTGAGAATATCTTATGTGCACTTGAGAAGAATGTGAATTCTGTAGTTTTGGGGGGTAATTCTCTGTAGATATCTATTAAATTCATTTGGTCTAGTGCTTTCTTTAGAGTCTGTGTTTTCTTGCCAATTATTGTCCAGAGGATCTATCCAGTGGTGTCAACAGGGCGTGAAGTCCCCTGCTATGATTGTATTGCTGTCGATTTCTCCTATGAATTCGTCCAAAAGATTTTTAGTATATTTTGATGTTCCTATATTGGGTGCATATATGTTTATCAAGGTTATATCTTCCTGTTGGGTAGATTTTTTCAATATTATGTAGTGACCTTCTTTGTCTCTAGTTATGGTCTTCATTTTTAAATCTATTTTATCAGATATGAGTATTGCTACCCCAGCTTTTTTTTTCCTTTTCGTTTCCTGGGAAGATTTTTTTCCATCCTTTCACTTTCAACCTATGTGAGTCTTTTGTTGTAAGATGGTTCTCTTGTAAACAACATATAGATGAGTCATGCTTTCTTATCCATTCAGTTACTCTGGGTCTTTTTATCAAAGCATTTAGTCCATTTACATTTAAGGTGATTATTGATATGTACTTATTTATTGCCATTTTTGTTTAGTGTGGTTCTATTTTTCTTCCCATTTCTACTGCTAATTGCAGCAGTCCTTTGAACATTTCTTGTAGTGCTGGTTTGGTGCTAATGTATTCCCTTAGCCTTTGTTTTTTTTGTCTGGGAAGCTATTTGTTTGACCTTCTATTTTGAATGACAGCCTTGCTAGGTAGATTACTCTTGGATACAGATCCTTGTTTTTCATGACCTTGATTACTTCGCGCCATTCCCTTCTGGCCTGTAGTGTTTTTTGTGAGAAGTCAGCTTAGAGCCTTATAGGGTTTCCTTTTAGGTAACCTGTTGCTTATCTCTTGCTGTATTTAGGATTCTCTCTTTGTCTTGAATTTTTGGCATTTTAATTACTTTGTGTCTTGGTGTAGGCCTGTTGGGGTTCTTCTTACTTGGGGCTCTCTGTACTTCTTGAACTTGAGTGACTTCTTTCTTCACCAAATTAAGGATGTTTTCTGTCACTATTTCTTTGAATACATTCTTTAACCCTTGCTCATTTTTTTCTTCTTTGCAGAATCCTATGATGTGAATGTTATTATCTTTCCAGTTGTCCCACAGTTCTCTTAAGGTGTCTTCCTATTTTTTTATTCGTTTTTTTCCTTTTGGTTTTTTGATTGGTTGATTTTTTCTACCCTGTCTTCTGATTTGCTGATCCGGGCCTCAGCTTCCTCTACTCTGCTCTATAGAACTTCCAATGTGTTCTCTGTTTGTGATATGTCACTCTTGATTTCTTCCTGGTGGTTTTTGATTTCTAATTGGTTTATTTTCAGCATCTCTATGTCCTTACTCATGCTGTTGAGCTTCCTCAAGATCATGGCTCTGAATCCTAGCTCTGTTAACATGCATAACTGCTCCACATTGATCTCATCTTCAGTGGAGGTTTCTTGTTCTTTCATTTGGATTTTGTTTCTGTGTTTCACCATTTTGGTTATCACAGTGGGCTTTGGAGCTTGCCAAGTTTTCCCTGTGGGTATTGGCATTCTGCTGTTTGTGGCTCCCTCTCCTGGGTTTAGATGAGTGAGGGAGGATCCACATTAAACACAACTGACAAGTCTTACATTCCTGGTTAGAGTTGCTTGCCCAGGAATGGTACTGTTATCCTCTAGCTTTTGCCAGGAGGCTATCAGTCCAGGTTACTTGAAGAGTTTTAGGTTGTCCGTTGATTGAAAAACTCCCTCAGGTGCTCAGAATAAGGGGATTTCCGCATGGTGGGACAGATACTGGTTGTTAATGAGCCTCAATTTGCATTTCAATGGCCCACAGGGTGGGGTTGATTCTCCCAGGGAAAGGCTGCTGCCTTTCCCCAGAGCCCTGGGTAGGAGCCATATGGCCACCGTCCTGTGTGGCTGCAACTCAGCTAAAGATCTGAGCACCCTCCAAATCCCGAGTGTCCCTACAGAGTACAGTCCAGTCTTCCCTCAATGTGCCAGAGCCCAAGGTGAGTGGCTGTGACTATTTTAGCCTCTGTTCCAACTCTGCACTGTGGAGCTGCTTGGGAGGGTAACTCAAGGGTGCTGCTTATAGCTAAGGCCACTGCCCAGCTGCCGTCCATGAACTCCCAGCCCCTGTCTTGCGCCTTCGCAAGCCTACCAGGATCTAGTCAGTGTCCCTGGCTATATGATCCTCGCAAGCTGCCAAATAAAGACCTTTTGAGACAAAAAACAGGTTGCGAAATATATTAGCATGAAACCAGCAGTGCTAGAAATGTTAAAAGGACTGCTGCAATTAGTAGAAAAAATAGGAACAAAAATAGAACCACAATAAAGAAAAATGGCAATAAATAAGCACATATCAATAATCACCTTAAATATAAATGGATTGAATCCTCCGATAAAAAGACACAGAGTAGCTAATTGGATAAGAAAGCTTGACTCATATATATGTTGTTTACAAGAGAACAACTTCACAACAAAAGACTCACATAGGTTGAAAGTGAAAGGATGGAAAAAAATCATCCAAACAAACACAAAGAAAAAAAAAGCTGTGGTAGCAATACTCATATCTGATAAAATAGATTTCAAAATGAAGGCCATAAGTACAGACAAAGAAGGCCACTACATAATATTGAATGGATCTATCCACCAGGAAGATATAATCTTGGTAAACATACATGCACCCAATACAGAAGCACCAAAATATATTAAAAATATGGAGTAGTTCAAAAGAGAAATAGACAGCAATACAATCATAACATGAGACTTTAAAACCCCACTGACATCCTTGAATAGATCTTCTAGACTGAAAATTAGCAAGGAAACAGAGATTCTAAATGAAGCACTAGACCAAATGGATTTATTACATATCAACAAAGAATTATAAAGCAAAACTACAGAATTCACATTTTTCTCAAGTGATCATGGGACATTCTCAAAGATAGACCACATGTTAGGACACAAACTAAGTCTCTACAAGTTCAAGAAGAGTGAAATCATATCAAGCATATTCTCAGATCACAATGGCATGAAACTAGAAATCATTTGCAAAAAGAACTTGCAAAGACATGTGAACACATGGAAGCTAAATAGCATGTTATTAAACAATGAATGGGTTACCGAGAATTTCAAGAATGAAATTAAAAATTTCCTGGAAACCAATGTAAAGGAACACACAACAACACAAAATCTATGGGATGCAGCAAAAGCAGTCCTGCGAGGGAAGTTCATAGCACTACAGTCCTACCTCAAGTAACAAGAAAAATTGCTAATAAATTCTCTAACCTCACAACTTAAATAACTAGAAATCAAATAATATGAAAACTCCAGAGCCAGTAGAGGGAAAAAAACAATAATGATCAGAGCCAAAATAAATGACATGGAGACAAAAAAAAAAAAAAAAAATTCAAAGGATCAATGAAACAAAGAGCTGGTTTTTCAGAAAGATAAACAAGATTTATAGACACTTAGCCATACTCACCAAGAAACAAGGAGACAGAACCCAAATACCCAAAATCAGAAAT
This sequence comes from Molossus molossus, assembly GCF_014108415.1. Taxonomy (NCBI): domain Eukaryota; kingdom Metazoa; phylum Chordata; class Mammalia; order Chiroptera; family Molossidae; genus Molossus; species Molossus molossus. The sequence continues at coordinate 100,842,531 of NW_023425355.1, forward strand.
GAAAGAGAAGTAACAAGTGACACCATTGAAATACAATGGATCATTAACAAATACTATGAACAACTATATGGCAACAAATTTGACAATCTAAACAAAACGGACGAATTTCTGGAAACATATAGTCTCCCAAAACTGGACCAGGATGAGATTGAAAACTTGAACAGACCAATAACAACTAAGAAAATTGAAGTGGTAATCAAGACTCTTCCAGCAAACTAAAGCCCAGGCCCGGATGGCTTCACAGGGAAATTTACCAAACATTCAAAGAATATCTAACACCCACTCTCCTCAAAGTATATCAAAAATTGCAGAGGAATGAATACTTCTAACTCATTTTTTGAGGCCAGCATAATTCTAATTCCTAAACTAGAAAAAGACACTACGAAGAAAAAAGCTACAGGCCAATATCCCTGATGAACATAGATGCCAGATTTCTGAAAAAATACTAGCAAATCGGATCCAGCAATACATCAAAAAAAATTATTCACCATGACCAAGTAAGATTCATCTCAGGGATGAAAGGCTGCTACAATATTCACAAATCAATAAATGTGATACACCACATAAACAAAATGAGGAATATAAACCAAATGATTATATCAATAGAGGCTGAAAAAGCCTTTGACCAAATCCATCATCCATTTCTAATAAAAATGCTCAGCAATGTGGGAATAGAAGGATCTTATCTCAACATAATAAAGGCCATACATGATAGACCTACAGCTAATATCATACTCAAAGGGCAAAATTAAAGCATTTCCATTAAGAAGAAAAACAAGACAGGAATGCCCACTTTTACCACTCTTATTTGACATAGTACTGGAAGTCTTAGCCACGGCAATCAGACAGAAAGAAAAAATATAAGGGATCCAAATTGGAAAGGAGGTAGTGAAACTGTCATTATTCGCAGATGACATGATATTATACATAGAAAACCCTAAGGACTCCTTCAAAAATGTACCAGACTTAATAAATGAATTTGGCAAAGTAGTAGGATACAAAATTAGTCAAGAAATCCATGCCTTTCGTAAACACCAATGATGAAGTCACAGAAAAAGAAAGTAAAAAAAAAAAAATCCCATTTATAATTGCAGCAACAAAATTAAGATACCTAATAATAAGCTTAACCGAAGAAGTAAAGGAACTATTTGCAGAAAACTACAGAACATTGAAAAATAAAATAGAAAAAGATTTTAAAAGTGAAGCACATAACTTGTTCATGAATTGGAAGAATTAACATTATTTTAATGTCCATATTACCCGAAGCTATCTATAGATACAATGCAATCCCCATCAAAATACCAACGGCATATTTCACAGAACTAGAACAAATACTTCAAAAGTTTATATGGAACCAAAAAAGACCCCGAGTAGCCATAGAAATCTTGAAAAAGAAGGACAACATAGGTAGGATCACAATACCCAGTATCAGGTTATACTAAAAAGCTACTATAATCAAAACAGCTTAGTACTGAAAGAAGAACAGGTATATAAACCAGTGGAACAGAACAGAGAACCCAGATATGGACCCAAGACATCATGCTCAATTAATATTTGACAAATGCAGCAAGAGCATACAATCAAATAAACACAGCCTCTTTAATAAATGGTGTTGGGAAAATTGGACAGATACATGCAAAAAAAAAAAAAAAAATGAAACTGGACCATCACTTACACCATACACAAGAATAATCTCAAAATAAATAAAAGACTTAAATATTACTCATGAATCTATAAAAATCCTAAATGAAAATGTAGGCAACTGAATTTCAGACATCATATGCAGCAGAATTTTCACTGATACATCATCTAAGGCAAGAGAAACAAAGAAAATGAACACATGGCAGGACATCAAACAAAAAAGCTTCTGCACAGCAAAAGAAATAGCTATCAAAATAAAAAGGCAATCTACTGCAGGAGAAAGCATAATTTCTAATGATACATTAGGTAAGAAGTTAATTTCCAAAATATATAGAGTACTCATACAACTCAACAAAAGGTAGACAAAGAACCCAATTAAAAAATGGGCAGAGGAGCTAAATAGACACCTCTCCAAACAGGATATAGAAATGACCAAGAGACATATGAGGAAATGCTCAACGTCACTTATCATCAGAGAGATGCAAATTAAAACAACAGTGAGGTATCACCACATGCCTGTCAGAATGGCCACCATCAACAAATCATCAAACAACGTGTTGTTTGGAGAAAATGGTGTGGAGAAAATGGCACTCTAGTACACTGCTGTTGGGAATGCAGACTGGTGCAGCCACTATGAAAAACACTAGGGTGTTACCTCAAAAAAATTAAAAATTGTATTGCCATTTGATCTAGTGATTTCACTTGTAGGTATATACACTAAAAATCCTGAAACACCAACCAGAAGGAATATATGTACCCCATGTTCAGAGCAGCACTATTTACAATAGCTAAGATCTGGAAACAGCCCAGTGTCCATCAGTAGACAAATGAATAAAAAAGTTGTGGTACACATACATAGTGGAGTACTACACAGCTGTAAGAAAGAAAGATATCTTGTTCTTTGAGACGACATGGAGCAACTTGGACAGTATTATCCTAAGGGAAACAAGCCAAGCAGAAAAAGCAAATACCACATGATCTCCCTTGTATGTGGAATATAATGAACATAACAGCCTGAGGAATAGCATAAACACAGAGAAGTGAAAGTAGGATACAGACTGACAACCCACAGAAGAGGGGGTGGGGGGGAGGAAAGAGATAAACCACAAAACTTAGATGCATGTACCTGTAACAGATGGACATGGACAACAACCTCAGGGATGGGGTGGGAATGATGGGGAGAAGTTTGTTAATGGGGAAAAAAAGGAGAAACATCTGTAACAAAAATAAATTAATTAAAAATACATATAGAAATACAAAAAAAAAAAAAACACACACAAAAAAAACAATGGAGGCTATTAAAGAGAAAAGCAGCCTATTTAAAATGCTAAAAGTTATTTTTCTGATGGCTGCGGTCAGGACTGGAGCGAAGGTGAGAATGTGAGAGTGTAAGCAAGTGTGAGAAAAAGTGTGAGTGGATGTGGTTGTGGATGCACAAACTCGAGCATTGCAGAAATGTGCGGCAGAAGGTTCCTGTGCTGTAGAGAGAAAGCAGCCAGCTACCATGGTAAGAGGATCCTCAGGATGCTTTTCTCTTCGCAGCTTGGAGGCCCTGCCATTTTGGAAAATCCCTGGTCTTTTCTGGGAGGAGGCAGTGGGAGTGGCTAGGGCTCAGAACCTGAGCCCTCCAGTGCACCTTGCACCATCAGACCAGTGGACCCCCTTTTGTCAACACAAACCAGTGCACAGTAGCGGTGCTCTCATGGTGCCTGCTGCAGAAGCCACAAGTGACTGGGAACTGAGCACCATCGCCCACAGCAGCAGCCTGATCAGAGCCAAGACACACCCCCAGCAACAGAGGCTCAAGAGCAGACATCCACCCCCAGGCAGGATCAGCACAGATCAGCAGCTGAGATTGACCCACCCTCAACATCATCAGCACAGGATGATCAGGAGCTGAGCCCCATCAGGCAGCAGTGCTCCCCAGCCACTCTTGACGGAAGATACAGCTCCAGTAGGGCCCCCACAATAGAGCTACCAGCAGCACCAGTGGGGCCCACGTCTCCAGTGGGAACTCTGTGGAATAGCTGCCTATGGCACCAGTGGGGCCCGTGGCGCCAGCGCCAGTGCCTACCAGGACAGACCAATACCAGCCACCAGTAGTCAAACTTCCAGGACCCAGAGCAGACAAGAGGTGCCACACACCAGAATAGTCTGGGAGGCACAGCAGCCTTATTTGATACACACCAACCTGCCTACACATCCCAATATTCCTCACTGAGTCTAGAACTACCAGATGGCTAAAATGGTGAGTCAAAGAAACAACTCCCAAATGAAAGAAAAGGAAAAATCACCAGAAAAGGAACTACATAAAATGGAAGAAAGCAATCTGCCCAATAAAGAATTCATAGTAATGATTTTAAGGGTGCTCAAACAATTAATTGAGAACTACAAGCATCTTAATGAGAATTATAGAGAGCTCAGTAGGAACTACATCAGCTTAAAAAAAGAGGTAGAAGCTATGAATAAAAATCAGGAGGAAATAAAGAACGACAGAGTTGATATGAGAAATACCTTAGAAGGATTCAATAGTAGATTAGAAGAAGCTGAAGACCAAATCAGTGAGTTAGAAGACAAGCTGAAAAAAAAAACACCCAAAGAGAGCAGCAGATGGGGGGAAAACTTAAGAAACAGGAGGAGAATTTAAGAGATCTTTGGTACCACACAGAACATGACAAGATTCACATTATAGGGTACCAGAAGGAAGAAGAATCAGAGAAAGAAATAGAGAACCTGTTTGAAAAAATAATGACAGAAAACTTCCCTAACTTGGTGAAGGAAAAAGTCACACAAGTCCAGGAAACACAGAGAGTCCCAAGCAAGATGAACCCAAAAAGACTCAAAGCTAGACACGTCAGAATTAAAATGGCAAACATTAAAGACCAAAACAAAACAAAACAAAAAGACTTTTAAAAGAAGCACAAGAGAGACAGAAAGTTACCTACATTAGCCTGTCAGCTGATTTCTCAATAGAAACACTGCAGGCCCCAAGGGAGTATCATGAAGTATAGAAAGTAACGCGAGGCAAGAATCTGAATTCAAGACTACTCTATCCAGCAAGGTTATCATTAAAATTGTAGGTGCAATAAAGAGGTTCACAGACAAAAAAAGCTAAAGGAATTTACGACCACCAAACCAGCACTGCAAAAAATGCTAAAGGGAGTGTTTTAAGGAGAATAAGAAATAAAGAGAGAGAGAACACAGGCATAATATAAAAATGGGAATAAGTATCTATCAATAATAACTTTAAATGTAAATGGCTTAAATGCTCCAATCAATAGAAATAGGGTAGCTGATTGGATGAGAAAACACTACCCATATATATGCTGTCTACAAGAGACCCACCTGCCAACAAAAGATTCACACAGGATGAAAGTGAAGGAATGGAAAAACATTTTCCAGGCAAATGTAATTGGGGAAAAAAAGCTGGTGTTGCAATACTCATATCTGATAAAATAGACTTCAAAAAGAGCGACAGAATAAGACACAAGGAAAGTCACTACATAAAATTAAAGGGAACAATCTAACAAGAGGATATAACCCTCGTTAACATATAGGTACCTAACACAGGAGCACAAAAATATATTTAAAAACTTCCGGAGAACTTCAAAGGAGAGATCAATAGCAAAACAATCATACTGGGTGACTTTAACACCCCACTAACATCACTGGGTAGATCTTCCAGACAAAGAATTAAGAAGGACACACAGTTCTTAAATGACCAACCAGAGCAGCTGGACTTTATTGATATTTACAGAACATTTTAGCCCAAAGCTGCAGAATATACATTCTTCTCAAGTGCACATGGGTCATTCTCAAAGATAGACCACATGTTAGGACAAAAAGTAAGTCTACAAATTCAAGAAGATTGAAATCATATCAAGCATTTTCTCAGATCACAATGGCATGAAACTAGAAAACAATTACAACAAAAACATGCAAAAACATTTAAACACATGGAGGCTAAATACCATGTTATTAAACAATTAACCAAGAAGATGAAGGAAGAAATAAAAAACTTCCTGGAAACCAATAAAAATGAATGCACGACCACACAAAATCTATGGGACACACCGAAAGCAGTTCTTAGAGGGAAGTTCATAGTACTACAGGCCTACCTCAAGAAACAAGAAAAATTTTAAATTGATTTTCTAATCCTAAAACTCAAAGAAATGGAGAGTAAACAAAAAGAAGATCTGAGAGAAAGAATTGTTATTGGCAAGGGTTAGATATTAACGTGTGAGAGTATAGATTACATCTCCTGTAGAGGCTGGTTTTGTGAAATGTATAGCCCACCCACCCCTCACTTTGCACTCTCAGTAAAGACATGCCAATACCTAGAGTGTTGTGGCTGGCCACATTGAGAATGAGGGATTAGCAAGGCAGTAATGGCCAGAGGATGATGAAATGATTTTAGAAGTTCATGAGACCCAGACTCCATACTGGCGGTTAATCTAGACTGACCAATTTAAATTTGGAGAAATGTCCCCATTACCCATCAGTAGTTATTGTACCTGTGTGTATTTGTATGTTCAGAGAGGGAAGGAGGTATGCACTGATCCCACTGTCAAAAAAAAAAAAAGAGAGAGAGAGAGAGATGGCTGCAATGAAGAAGATTAATCAGGGAACTTTCTTATTTTCAGGGTTGGGAAAGAACAGGGAAGTCCTCAGGACAGAGAACATACGCTATGAACATGGATCAACCCCGAGTGGAATCTCCCCATAAGACTAAATTTTGGGGGGATAACAGCACATGGGTGGTCTTCCTTGGTCTCTCAGAGCATAGATATTTATCCACCATTTCCTAGTACTTTTGTTCCATGTTATGCTTCCCTCTAGTTACCTTTCCCCTGTCATTAAAATCTGCTGTGCCCATGAAGTCTAAGCTTGCTGTTTGTTGGAGGAGATTTAGGAGCAGGGAGGGCATCAAGCAAAGCATTCCCTCCCTTGCACTAGTCTTCCAACTGCTCTTACTCTAAGGGAATCCCCTCCTGGACATTCAGACAGGGACCAACCTCCGAGCAGATCTGGGATCCCTTGAGAGAGGTGTGAGACACAGGGGAGTGGCAGACAGGTGGATACTGGCAGTGGATCTGAGGCAAAATTCCTTTCTGAAAGCAGACTGGATGTCTGATAAAGACCAGAGGTCAGGAGAGTGTGCAGAGTTTATGTTGTGTCCAGTGTGGGTTTTTCAGTGGAAGGGGAGATGAGATTGCGTAGATGTCTTTTGGGACTGAGAGGCTCCAGGATATGGAAAATGGTGAGCCGCTGGGAACTGGGACCTGGAAGAGAGCGAGGCTGGACAAATCCACTTACAGACACATCGTACAATACTGGGATGGGAATGGAGGAGTACATGGGGGAATATCCCCAACTCCTGAGCTGCCTTCACTCACAAAATGGTGCCCTGGGAAGGCTTTCCTCATGCCTGGCATCCTGCTTGTCTGGCCTCAGAAATAGTGAGAAAATGCAAAGGAGAAAGATGTCAACTTAGCATAGTGGGTAGAGAAGTGATGTCTTCTTATTTCTGCGGTTTTCATCTGTTTGTTTTGTATTAATCAGGAGCCTGGCAGAGGCCTCCCTCCTCAGAGTCTCCCGAAGACCCTGGAAATACCAGTGGAGCAGGAAGCAGGAGATTAATCGATTGTTCTCATGGTCTGGGTAGAGGTCCGCCAGGCTGAAGAGGAGAGGAGGGAGTTGTCAGCACTGAGTGATGCCCCTACTGGGGATCATGAAACTGTTCTGGGGGCAGCACTTCTGAAATCTGCCTGGAACTGAGGTTTGTGTCAGAAAACTGTGCCAGAAAGCTGTAAACCAGCAGAATGTGATCGAGGCTACAGGATGGGACAGGGGAAGTGGGTTGGGTAGCAGTCATCCTGGATTCCATGGGCAAGGTTTGGAGGTACAACTTATTGTTGGTGAGAAGGGGGCTAGGGGACAGGCAACCTAGGTCTTCCAACCACGTAGGTGGATTGGAAAGGCAGAGAAATTCTAGGTTTGTGTTGGGCTGCTCTGCAATTTCTATCCTCCTCTAGCAGGCAGTGGGCACAGGGCAAGGCGGAACTGAGTAGAATGTGCTTTTCAAATCCCGGAATATGAGCTTGTGCACCTTGGAGGAGGACAGAGCACACCCATTTCTCTAGTTTTCCGTGTCTCTTTCAGTTTCTCGACATGACAGGAAATACATACCTTGGTTACTATGGAAACTGAAGCTCAGTGATGCATTCATGTGTGGGGGAAAAGTAGAGGTGGTTCTGATCTCAAGGCCCTTGAAGGAACACTTTTGAGCAAAACACTCCCATTGAAAGAATTCACAATATTTACAGGCATGTTTATCCTTGTTATTATTATTGCATACAAAACACAGGTGCATGCACACATACACATGCACGCACGAGTGCACGTGAGCACACAAACACACGCATACATTTCATTCTCTCCATCATGCTGGCTGGCCCACAGGATTCTGGCAAGGTCAGGTTGTGCAATGACCACACCAACATGTATCATTTTTCTTCTCATCCTTCCACTTGCTTTCCTCCCTGCCTCACTCCCAGTGTGCTGTCTTTCAGTTGTCCTCCCTTATCTGTTTTCCCTATCCCTCAAGTCTTCTCACCCTGCTTTGTTTTTTTTTTGTATTATTCATTTAGTTATTCATTTATTTATTCATTCATTTTTTATTGACACTTTACAGAGGTCCCCCATTTCTCCCCATTTTCTCACCCCACCCAGCCCGCAGCTTTCCTCTGGCCATCACCACACTGTTTTCTGAGTCCATGGCCTGTGCATGTATGTTCTTTGGCTAATGTCTTCACCTTCCTTGATCCAGTCTGCCCGACCCCTGACTGCTGTCAATCTGTTCCATGTATCCATGTTTCTGGATCTCTTTTGTTCATCAGTTTATTTTGTTCACTAGATTCCACATAAATCATAGTGTGGTGTTTGTTTCCGACTGGTTATTTCGCTTAGGAGAATAATTCCAGTTGGAATCCATATTTTCGCAAAAGGTAAGAGCACAACCTTAGTTTTTCAATTTTGTCCTTTATTATTCTGCCTTTTTTTTTTTCTCTTTCTCTTTCTCTTTCTACTTGGCTCATTCATCCATCTTCCTCCCCAACCACTATCCAGCTTCTCTGTGGGTGGCCTAGAATAATTCATTGGATTAGCATCTGTTCTAAGATGAGCCCCGAATATTGAGCTCCATCCGGTAAGGTCCATGCAATTTACAACACTTAATTAGACGTCCAATACTTCATTGCAAATTATGATAAGTCATGTGCAATAAATGCAAGGAAAACACTGATTGTGCAACAATACGGAAACTAATTTCCAAGCTGAGCTCACTGAAGGGAATGTCACTGGCATTTGTTTTTCTGCCATCAAGCATTTTCTTATTGCCTCTTTAGGTAACTGCCTTCCGTTTTACGTTGGTGACAACTACCCTCTTCCATTGTTTACAGGGTGATGTGACTATGACTGATGGTGTCCCGTCCTCCACTAACAGAGGTGTGAACATAAAGTCCAACTAGAGGCCCACCCCTTGGGCTCCAACTGACAAAGACCACAGCAGGGTAAGGAGCTGTTTCACCTTGTCAGTGGACACTTCTTTCTGCCACCAAGTTCCCCAGGGGCACGAAAGACAATAGTGCGGTGAACATATTATTAATACCTTATGACTCATCTGATCCAGACATGTATCTGATTTTTATGTCAGTGCCATTTGGGGCTTGGGTACCCCATCAATCTTAGTGACATACTATGTTTTATTTCCCCCCATTCTAGGCAAAACAGAGGCATTAACATAACCAATAGACACAGACAATAGTGTGGTAAATGTGGAGGCGAGAATAAGGAGGAGGGTTATAATGAAGGATAAAAGGGAACATCTGTAATACTTTCAACAATAAAAATAAATTTTAAAAAGAAAAAGAATACAGAGGCATTAGGATTGAAGAGGCATAATGTGATGTGGTCCTAAGAAATTACTACCCCCTCCAAAGGCACCCTTGGTGTGCCATGGCAACACAGCCTAGTAATTGTGATGTAGATCCATGATGTCACTGGGTCCTGCAGGGTTTATAACTGTGAAGGGACACAGTGTTTGTCACTCTTCATTACCACCCTGACTTGCCACCATCCTCACCACCAAGCTATCCAGAGAATCTCTTAATTCATTTACACACTCTACTAAGGGGGTAAGTAAAGTTTATTATTTTCTTCTATGAAACACACATAGATACTTTTTGGATTTTTTCAGAATTTTGCTCTAAGATATTTTCCAACTGATTCTCTTACTTTTCTGGGCACATAAAATTGATACACAAAAACCATGTCTTTTCAATCAACCAGTGACTCAGTGTTTGCTTGACATAGATTTTAATATAAGATATATATTATCTCAGAGTTTTCCCCAACTGGTCCCCTTTCCTACATGTCAATTTTTCAATATTTGCACTTAAACTTACTGTAATATATTTTTTTCTAATTTTCATCAGTTTTGTTCATTTACTTTTGTTACAGATGTTTCTCCTTTGTCTCCTGTTGACACCCACTTACCAAACCCCCCCACCCCATCCCATCCCGTCCCTTCCCCAGGTTTGTTGTCTATGTTCATTGTTTACACCATTGGTTACACATACATGTACATAAGTTCTGTAGTTTATTTCTTCCCTCCCCCAAAACCCTCTTCTGTGGTTTGTTAGTCTGTACCCTACATTTACTTAACTGCATCTATTTTGTTCATCAGTTTGGCTTCTATATTATATTTCACAAATAAGTGAGATTACCCAAGCATATTTTTACTAGTCTTCAGATAGAGCTGGAGGGAGAGAGAAAGAGAGAGAGAAAATCATTGATGTGAGAGAAACACATCGATTGGTTGCCACCTCCACAATCCCAACTGGTGCCGGGGATGAACAACAAACAAGGTACATGCCCTTGGCCAGAATCAAACCCGGGACTCCTTGGTCCATAGGCGACACCCTTACCACTGAGCCGTACCAGCCTGGGCTAAACTTACTGCACTTTAAAAGTAGATAAATCTAATGAAGTAAACAAACTGATGAACAAAATGGACCCAGAGACATAGAAGTAGGGTACAGGATGACAAATCTCAGAAGAAAGGGTGGTGGAAAGGAAAGAGAGAAAACCCTGAAATTATATGCATATAGGCATAACCATGGATACAGACAACAATGGTGGGGATGGGGGGGTACCAGGAGGAGGGTGTCACTGGGGGAAAAAGGAGAAACTTCTGTAACAAGAATAAAATGAAGGTAGCTAAAGCAACTTAACAATAATACAATTTAACAAAACATGTTGGAGAAATTTGTATTTACGTTATATTTTTAACATTTTAAAGTATACATACATATAAACAAACTCACACATAGAGAAAGAAAAATGATTAAACAGAGACGTACCAAAATATTGATAGTTGTTTATGTGTGGGCTATTTCCTTTTTGTGTCTTTAGAGTTCCATGACTCTCTAAATATTCTACCTTTATAACCAAAATAATAATAAAATAAATTTAAAGACTATACAATATAAAAAAAACTTTTATATGATAAAATACCTATTATTTAGTTGAAAATTAAAGATACCTGTGTTATCTCTTAGGCTGTATATATCAATCATGTAAAAATTGTATTTCTATTTACCTTTATATGAACCAAACTTAGATCCTCTTTTATTCAGAGTGTTTCTGAGCCTTTATCATATTCCATCCAGTAAAACTTCATAACTTAAATTATGAACTCTCAAGCAGGTTTAACGCCGGTGTGTGGGACAGGCAACTCGCCAGGTATTTATATCTACCTATGAGCTCCATCTCATTACTGATTTTTAGCTATCATTCACTTTTTCTCAGAAATGTGAATATTTTCCCGGGAACACATGAGAGAAAGTTCACAAGCAAATATGTTAAACCAGTGTTTTGCCTCTTATTGGCTTTATAAACCTTTGTCTAGTTACTTTTCTTTGATGATCCTCAGTTTCCACCTTAGTTAAATGTGCCTAATAATTTTTATTATAATTTTATGTGTGCAACACATGGTGATTGGCAACAATAACCATTGTTTTAACTCTTGATGGTGCTTTAGAGAAGAAACAGATCAGACTGCAGTGAAAACATTCATGGTTTTATGGTAAGATTTTTTTGACATTTACAAGTGAACATGGAGTGAGTGGGAATTTGAAGCACTTATAAAGTAAAGCTGAGGTTTGATGAGGTAGAAGAATGTACAAAGGAACCCAGCTCCCGCTTTCCACGTCCAGGCCCTTCTTCATGCTGAAGGTGGATAGTCTGAATAGTAAGGATGACCGCCTACTCCGGGAGAGTGAGAAACACATACTCAATCAAAAGAACATCCAGGGCTTGGGTCAGGGCACTTAGGTGGATGGTGGTAACCACATCCAAGCAATTTCCTACCTCTGTGGTCAGCAGTTCACACTGTGCTCTTGTTGATTTATCTCCCTATCAACATCACTCAACCAGGAAAGCAGTGATAAGAAAGGCTGCCATTCACTGGGCACCTACTCTGCACCAAGCACTTCATTCATATCAGATACTAACATTTATAGAGGATCATCTTTGTGCCAGGCTGTGTAGTAGGAGTTGAGGATACACCAGTGAACTAAGCAATGTAAAATGTCTGCCCTTGTTCCATTGATAGATGAGTGGATAAAAAAGCAGTGGTACATACACACAATAGAATACTGTGCAGCTGTAAGAGAGAAAGATCTGTTATCCCTTGAGACGACATGGAGGGACCTGGAGAGGATTATCCCAAGTGAATCAAGGCATTCAGAAAAAGACAACTATTACGTGATCTCAGTTACTTGTGGAATATAATGAACAAGGAAAACTGGTGAACAAAATAGACCCAGACACATCGAAGTAGGGTACAGACTGACAAACCTCAAAAGAGGGGCTCTGAGGGGGGAGTGAATAGATAAAACACACATCTATGTGCATTTATGAGTAACCATGGACACAAACAACAATGCTGGGGATGAGGTGGGGGTCGTATCAGGAGGAGGGTGTCACTGGGGGAAAAGGAGAAACATCTGTAACAAAAATAAATTAATAAAATAATAATAGTAATAAAATTAAATCAAATTTAAAAAATAACATTTCTGCCCTTGTGGAGTTTATATTCTAGTGGGGGAGATAAAAATGATCAATGAGTATAATAAATAAACATTATGCAGTTTCAGGAGAAGGCAATATGTGCTGTTAGAAAAGTAGTGAAGGAGAGGAGGATTAGCAGTGCCGGTTGGTTGGTGTGGAATTTTAAAAGGGGTGTTCAGGGTCAGCTTCATTAAGAAGGTGATATCTGAGCAGATACCTAAAGATCGTAAGTGATCAGGGCACTGAGGTGTCTAGAAGAACAATGCTACAGGCATTGGGAACAGCCCTACAAACTCTAAAGAGGGGTGTGTGTGTTGTCAATTCCAAGAATGCTGAGCTGGACACTGGTGGTAAGATTCTGAAATCACACTCCAGTGGGCTTCAGAAAGACAGACAATTGTACAGTTACAGCGAACTTGAAAGCACTAGATGAAATGAAGGAGACATTTTTGTCAGCATTGGCTTTTAGGGAAGTCAGATGAGCTTACCCAAGGAAGGGCCACCAATCTCAGAACTGGAGGGATAGGAGAAGTAAGCAGTATGGAAGCAAGAGTTTTTCAGGCAGAGGCAACACTGTGACAGCCATTAGAAGTGCATCTCGCCCTGCCGGGTTCAGTTCAGTGGTTTAGCATCTGCCTGCATTCCAGAGAGACCTGGGTTTGGTTCCCACTAAGGGCTTGAACCTCCATTGCAGTTTGTCCATGGCCCGGTTGGTCCTTCGGGTGGCAGCCATTTAATGTGGCTTTTATGTCCATGTTTCTCTCTCTCTCTCTCTGTCTCTCTCTCTCTCTGTCGCTGTCTAGATCTCTCTCTCTCTCTCTCTCTCTCTGCCTCCAACACTATCTGAACAAAAAATGGAAAAATGTCCTTGGGTGAGGATACAAAAATAAAGTGCATCTCAGGAATCTGCCAGCAGGGAATGTCATTGTCTGAGGGCACCAGCTGCTGCATTCTGAAATCCAGCTCCTCACTTTTTACTAGACCACACTTTCCACAGTCTGCTCTCAGCCTGTGACTGATGTGGCAGAGGCAGTAAGAGGGGGCTGTTTCCTGGGAGGCTGATTTGTTTCTGTTCCATTTGCCCTTGGTTCCCTTTTTGCTTTTTCCTCTGTATGTGTGCCGTGGTATGGTTCCATGTCATTTCTTTTGTAGGCTTATTAGCAATCACTTTTTTACTCTGATTTTTATGTTTCATCATGAACTTACCACATATACCTTTATTAGTTATCACATATTACTTTTAATTAACAGTTTCTGTGATAAGATAAACGTATTTTTATTGAACTTAATTCTGCTGTCAAAACATTACAGCAGTACTCCATTTCTCTCGTCCCAAACTTTGCATGTTTTTTTAACACATTTTCTTTTACATGTGTTTAAATGCTTGTACCACATTGCTATATTTTTCATAATCTGTCAAATGTGTTTCTTTTTTTTATTAATTAATTTTTGTTACAGATGTTTCTCCTTTTTCCCCCACTGATTCCCCCCTCCACCTCCTCCTCCCTCCCTGCCCTTTCCCCAGTTTGTTGTCCATGTCCACTGTTCATGCATACATGCATATAAGTTCTGTGGTTTATCTCTCCCCCATCACCCCCCTCTTTAGGGGATTGTCAGTCTGTACCCCACTTCCACATCTCTGGGACTACCCCATTCCTCAGACTGTTATGTTCATTATATTCCACAAATAAGTGAGATCATATGAAACTTGTCTTTCTCTGTTTGGCTTGTTTCACTTAGGGTGATACTTTCAAGGTACCTCCATGTAGTCTCAAAGGTTAAGAGATCTTTCTTTCTTACAGCTGCGTAGTACTCCATTGTGTATATGTACCACAGCTTTTTGTCTATTCGTCTACTTATGGACACTTGGGCTGTTTCCAGATCTTAGCAATTGTAAACAGTGCTGCTACAAACATGGGGGTACATATATTCTTTCGAATTGGTGTTTTAGGCTTCTTAGAGTATATTCCTAGAAGTGGGATCACTGGGTCAAATGAAAGTTCAATTTTTAATTTTTTGAGGTAACACTATATTGTTTTCCATAGTGGCTGCACCAGTCTGCATTCCCACCAGCAGTGCACTAGAGTTCCCTTTTCTCCACACCCTCGCCAACACTTGTTTTTTGATGATTTGTTGATGGCTGCCATTCTGACAGGTGTGAGATGATACCTCATTGTTGTTTTAATTTGCATCTCTCTGATGATTAGTGATGATGAGCATTTCTTCATATGTCTCTTAGCCATTTGTATGTCCTGTTTGGAGAGGTGTCTATTTAGTTCCTCTGCCCATTTTTTAATTGGGTTCTTTGTCGTCCTTTTGTGGAGTTATATGAATACTCTATATGTATTGAAAATTAACACCTTATCTGATATATCATTGGCAATTATGCTGTCCCATACAGTGTGTAGCCTTTCCGTTTTGATGATAGTATCTTTTGTTGCGCAGAACCTTTTGAGTTTGATGTAGTCCCATGTGTTCATTTTCTCCTTTGTTTCTGTTGCCTAAGGTGCTGTGTCAGTAAAAATTCTGCTGCTTATGATGTCTGAAATTTTGTGGCCTACAGTCTCTTCTAGGATTTTTGTGGATTCATGAGTTACATTTAAGTCTTTTATTCATTTTCAGTTTATTCTTGTGTAGAGTGTAAGTTGATGGTCTAGTTTCATTTTTCTACAAGTAGCTGTCCAATTTTCCTAGCACCATTTATTAAAGAGGCTGTCCTTACTCCACTGTATGCTCTTGCTACCTTTGTCAAATATTAATTGAGCATATTGCCTTGTGTCCATTTCTGGGTTCTCTGTTCTGTTCCACTGGTCTATATGCCTGTTTTTGTGCCAGTACCAGGCTGTTTTGATTGTAGTGGCTTTGTAGTATAACCTGAAATCTGGTATTGTGATCCCTCCCACTTTGTTCTTCCTTTTCAAGATTGCTGTGGCTATTCGAGGTCTTTTTTGGTTCCATATGAACTTTTGAAGTACTTGTTCTCATTCTGTGAAGTATGCCGTTGGTGTTTTGATGGGGATTGCGTTGAATCTATAGATTGCTTTGGGTAATATGGATATTTTAATGAAGTTAATTCTCCCAATCCATGAACAGGGTATGTGCTTCCACTTTTTTATATCTTCCTCTATTTCTTTTTTCAATGACCTGTAGTTTTCTGCAAACAGGACCTTTATTTCTTTTGTTAAATTTATTCCTAGGTATCTTAATTTTTTTGCCGCAATGGTAAATAGGATTGTTTTTCTTAGTATCATTTTCTGTCAGTTCATCATTGGTGTATAAGAATGCCATTGATTTCTTGATGTTAATTTTGTATCCTGCTACTTTGCCTAATTCATTTATTAAGTCTAGTAAGCTTTTGGTGGAGTGTTTGGGATTTTCAATGTATAGTATCATGTCATCTGCAAATAATGACACTTTCACTTCCTCCTTTCCAATTTGGATCCCTTTTATTTTTCTTCCTGTCTGATTGCTGTGGCTAAGACTTCCAGTACTATGTTAAATAGGAGTGGTGAAAGTGGGCATCCTTGCCTTGTTCCTGTTCTTAAGGGAAATGCTTTTAGTTTTTGCTCATTGAGTATGATGTTGGCTGTAGGTCTTTCATATATGGCCATTATTATGTCTAGATATGATCCCTCTATTCCTACATTGCTGAGCCTTTTTATCAGAAATGGATGCTGGATTTTGTTAACGGCTTTTTCAGCATCTATTGATATGATCATGTGGTTTTTATTCTTCATTTATTTAGGTGGTGTATCACATTTATGGATTTGCGAATATTGTACCAGCCTTGCATCCCTGGGATGAATCCCACTTTGTCATGATGGATAATTTTTTTGGTGTATTGCTGGATCTGATTTGCTAGTATTTTGTTTAGGATTTTGGCATCTATGTTCATCAGGAATATTGGCCTGTAGTTTTTTTTCTTTGTTGTGTCTTTTTCTGGCTTTGGAATTAGAATTATGCTGGCTTCATAAAACAAGTTTGGAAGTCTTCCTTCTTCTTGAATTTTTTTAAATAGTTTGAGGAGAATGGGTATTAGTTCTTCTTTGAATGTTCGGTAAAACTCCCCCGTGAAGCCATGAAGGCCTGGGCTTTTGTTTGCTGGGAGAGTCTTGATTGCATCCTCATTTTCTTCTGTTGTTATTGGTCTGTTCAACTTTTCTCTTCCTGATCCAGTTTAAGGAGACTATGTGTTTCTATAAATTTGTCCATTTCGCTTAGATTGTGGAATTTGTTGCCACATAATTGTTCATATTAGTTGTTAATGATCTTTTGTATTTCTGTGGTGTCAGTTGTTATCTCTCCTCTTTCATTTCTGATTTTGTGTTTTTGGGTTCTCTCTCTTTGTTTCTTGGTGAGTCGAGCTAAAGGTCCATCAATCTTGTTTATCTTTTCGAAAAACCAGCTCTTTGTTTTATTGATCCTTTGAATTGTTTTTTTTTTTTCTCTATGTCATTTATTTCTGCTATGAACTTTACTATTTCCTTCCTTCTACTTGCTCTGGGGTTTTCTTTTTGTTGGCTCTCTAGTTCTTTAAGTTGTGAGGTTAGATAGTCTGTTAGAGATTTTTCTTCTTTTTTGAGGTAGGCCTGTAGTGCGATGAACATCCCCCTCACAACTGCTTTCGCTGTATCCCATAGATTTTGTGTTGTTGTGTCTTCATTTTCATTGGTTTCCAGGAAGTTTTTTATTTCTTCCTTCATCTTCTTGGTAACTGATTTATTGTTTAATAACATGGTATTTAGCCTCCATGTGTTCAAATGTCTTTGTATGTTCTTCTTGCAATTGATTTCTAGTTTCATGCCATT
The DNA here is from genome assembly GCF_014108415.1 of Molossus molossus. NCBI lineage: Eukaryota > Metazoa > Chordata > Mammalia > Chiroptera > Molossidae > Molossus > Molossus molossus. Next base: position 100,860,113 of record NW_023425355.1, read on the forward strand.
GTGATCTGAGAAGATGCTTGATATGATTTCAATCTTCTTGAACTTGTAGAGACTTAGTTTGTGAACTAACATGTGGTCTATCTTTGAGAATGTCCCATGTGCACTTGAGAAGAATGTGAATTCTGTAGTTTTGGGATGTAGTTCTCTGTAGGTATCTATTATATTTATGTGGTCTAGTGCTTCATTTAGAGTCTCTGTTTCCTTGCTAATTTTTTGTCTAGAGGATCTATCCAGTGATGTCAGCGGGGTGTTGAAGTCCCCTGCTATGATTGTGTGGCTATCGATTTCTCCTTTGAAGTCCTCCAGAAGTTTTTTAATATATTTTGGTGATCCTCTATTGGGTGCATATATGTTTATCAAGGTTATATCTTTCTGTTGGATAGATCCTTTCAATATTACATAGTGGCCTTCTTTGTCTCTAATTATGGCCTTCATTCTGAAATCTATTTTATCAGATATGAGTATTGCTACCCCAGCTTTTTTTTTCTTTTCCATTTGCTTGGAAGATTTTTTTCCATCCCTTCACTTTCAATCTATGTGAGTCTTTTGTTGTGAGGTGGGTTTCTTGTAAACAACATATAGATGGGTCATTGTTTCTTATCCAATTAGCTACTCTGTGTCTTTTAATGGGAGCATTCAGTCCATTTACATTTAAGGTGATTTTTGATATGTACTTATTTATTGCCAATTTTGTTTAGTGTGGTTCTATTTTTCTTCCTATTTCTCCTGCTAATTACAGCAATACTTTTAACATTTCTTGCAGTGCTGGTTTGGTGCTAATGTATTCCGTTAGCCTTTTTTTTTTGTCTGGGAAGCTCTTTATTTGACCTTGCTGGGTAGAGTAGTCTTGGATTCAGATCCTTGTTTTTCATGACCTTGATTACTTCATGCCATTCCCTTCTGGCCTGTAGTGTTTCTTGTGAGAAGTCAGCTGAGGGCCTGATGGGGTTTCCTTTGTAGGTAACCTGTTGCTTATGTCTTGCTGCTTTTAGGATTCTCTCTTTGTCTTTAATTTTGGGCAGTTTGATTACTATGTGTCTTGGTGTGGGCCTGTTTGGGTTCTTCTTACTTGGGGCTCTCTGTGATTCTTGAACTTGAATGCTTCCTTCCTTCACCAAATTAGGGAAGTTTTCTGTCACTATTTTTTTGACTATATTCTCTAACCCTTGCTTATTTTCTTTTTTTTCAGAGACTCCTATGATGTGAATATTATTCCATTTCCAGTTGTCCCACAGTTCTCTTAAGCTGTCTTCCTGTTTTGTAATTGTTTTTTTTTTCCTTTTGGTTTTCTGATTGGTTGATTTTTTTGTACCCTTCTTCTAATTCACTGATCCGGTCCTCAGTTTCCCCTACTCTGCTTTTTAGACCTTCCAATGTGTTTTTCATTTCTAATATGTCATTCTTCATTTCTTCCTGTTGGTTTTTCATTTCCAACTGGTTGATTTTCAACATTTCTATGTCTTTAGTCATGTTGCTCATATCCTTTCACATGCTGTTGAGCTTCCTCAACATCATGACTCCAAATTCTAGTTCTGTTAAATTGCTTAACTGCACCTCATTTTTCTCATCTTCCGTAGAGGTCTCTTGTTCTTTCATTTGGCTTTTGTTTCTGTTTTTCACCATTTTGGCTATCACAGTGGGCCTTGGAATCTGCCAAGTTTTCCCTGTGGGTGTTGGTGTTCTGCTATTTGTGGCTCCTTCTCCTGGCTTTGGATGAGCCAGGGAGGATCCACTTTAAACACCACCGTCAAGTTAGCTTTTCTGGTTAGTGTTGCTAGCCCAGGGAATGGTAGTTATTCTCTAGCTTTTTTTGCCTGGAGGCTATTAGTAGAGGTCACCTGAAGACCCTTGGTTTCTGAGTTGCCTGAAAAACTCCCTCAGGTGCTCAGTGTAAGTGGTTTTCCAGAGGGTGGGCAGCTGCTGGTTGTTAATGGGCCTCAATTAGCATGTGAATGGCCACCAGATGCGGTTGAATCTCTGAGGGAGGGGTCTCCGCCTCTCCCCAGGGCCCTGGTAAGTAGTAAAATGACCATAATCCTGCGTGGCTGCACTCAGCGAAAGCTCTTAGCACCCTCCAAAACCCGAGTGTCCCCACACAGTTCTAGTCCAGTCTGCCTTCCCTCTGCCGGAGCCCAAGATGAGTGGCTGCTGCCAATTTAGCCTCTGTCTAGACTCTGCATTGTGGAGTCACCTGAGACTTTTAACCCGAGGGCACTGCTTCCAGCCAAGGGCGGCCGCGGCTGTGGCACCAGCCGAGGGCGTTGCACTCAGCAGAAACCCCAGGACTGAGCCGCGGTAGCGGGACACTGCCGAGGTGGCAACAGCTTCCAGCAGAGCCCCCTGGTCCCCGCGAGTCCGTGCGACACCAGCCAATGGCTTAGCATGCAGAGATCGTGGGACTCAGCCTTGGTAGCAGCGTCCTGCCCAGTCCCCTGGTCCCAGCCAGTTCGTGGCAGTCCGTGCAGCACCAGCCGAGTGCTTAGCAGGCAGCAGAGTTTGCAGGACTCAGGCGGGTCACAGCCGAGGAGTTAGCAGCAACTTCCCGCTGAGCCCTCTGGTCCCCGCCCAGGCGGCTGTGGACCGTGGGCTCCCAGCCCCCTCTCGCGTCCTCACAAGCCTACCAGCATTGAGTCGGTGTCCCTGGTTATGTGGTCCTCCAAGGTGTCTTTCGGTTGCCCCTTCCTGAAGATTTGCCTTTATTTTCGTTGTAAATCCAGTTTGGTCCTGGGAGATGGTCTGTGTAGCTCCATTCACTCTGCCGCCATTTCTCCTTCTCCTCCAAATGTCTTTCAAAGACATTATTTTATTTTTTTATCCTCACGTGAGAACATTTTTTCATTTTTTGTACAGATGGAGTGGGAAGGAGAGAGAGGGGAGAGAGAGAAAAAGAGAGAGAGAGAAACATTGACGAGAAAGGGACACATTGAGTGCCTTCCTCCCACAGGATCCAACCAGGGCTGGGTACAAACTGCAACAGAAGTACATGCCCTTACTGGAAACCAAACTGGGTCTCTCTGGATCACAGGCCGATGCTCTAACTGCTGAGCCAAACCAGCCAGGGCTCCAAGACTGTAAATAGTGAGAAAAATCTTACCCATTTACTCATGCAATTACCATTTCAATTGCTCTCCATTCCTTTGCATAGATCTATATGTTCATTTGGAATCATTTTCCTTCAGCCTGAGGATTTGCTTGAGCATTTCTTCTAGAGTGGATCTGCAGGAGAGGAATCCTCTTTGATTTTATGTCTGAGAAGGACTTTATTTTGCCACAGTCTTTTAAATATATTTTCTCTTCATATAAGATTTTAGGCTGGTAGTTTTTTTCTTTCAGTAAAGATGTTGCTACAGCCATCACTTAGTTTGTTTTCAAGGGAAAACATCTCCTCTCTGCAATTAATGTCTTGTGTCATACCTGTAGATACAGAGAACAAGCTGATGGTTGCCAGAGGGGAGGTGATGGGAATGGGCAGAAAAGGGAAAGGGGATTAAGAAGTACAAGCCTGCAGTTATTAAAGTCATGGGGATATAATATACAGCAAAGGTAAGGGTCAATAATATCATAATAACTATCTGTGGTGACAGAATGTTCCTAGACTTATTATGGTGATCATTTTATAAGGTATATAAATGTGGAATCCCAATGGTGTGCATATAAAACTAATATAATATAGTATATCAACTATAATAAAATAAACAAAAAACATGTCTGGTTTCTCTGGTTACTGTAAGATTTTCTCTTTATCACTGTTTTTGCAAAATTTGATGGTCATGTGCCTTAGTGTAGTTTTCATGTTACCTGTTCTCAGGCTTTGTTGAGTTTCTTGCATGTGTGGAATTACAGTTTCCATCCAGTTTGGAAAATTGGGCATTATTTTTTCAAATGTTTGATTCCCACCTCTTAACCTACTTCTCCAGGGACTCCAATTGTAAATGTATGAGGCTGCTTGAAATTGCCCCAGAGCTCAGTGATGTTCTGTTAATTTATTAAAATATTTCTATTCTCCCTGTGTTTAATCTTTTTTAAATTGACTAATTAATTTTTTTTTACAGATGTTTCTCCTTTATTCCCCACTGATTCCCCCCTCTCCCTCTTCTGGTCCTATCCCCAGCACTGTTTTCCATATCCATTGTTCATGCATACATGCATATAAGTTTTGTGGTTTATCTCTCACCCTGGATCCCCTACTTTTGGGATTGTCAGTCTGTACCCCACTTGCATGTCTCTGGGATTACCCCATTCCTCAGACTGTTATGTTTATTATATTCCACAAATAAGTGAGATCATATAATATTTGTTTTTCTCTGCTTGGCTTGTTTGGCTTAGGATAATACTTTCCAGGTCCCTCCATGTCGTCTCAAAGGATAAGAGATCTTTCTTTCTTACAGCTGCATAGTACTCCATTGTGTATATGCACCACTGTGATTTTATCCATTTGTCTACTGATGGACATTGGGCTGTTTCCAGATTTTAGCTATTGTAAATAGTGCTGCTATGAACATGGGGAACATATTTTCTTCCTGATGGATGTTTCAGGCTTCTTAGGGTATATTCCTAGAAATGGGATCACTGGGTCAATAGGAAGTTCAATTTTTAATTTTTTGAGGTAACACCGTATTGTTTTCCATAATGGCTGCACCAATCTGCATTCCCACCAGCAGTGTACTAGAGTCTCCTTTTGTCCACACACACGTCAACACTGGTAAAAGAGGCACAAGCAAGGACGGGATGATACCACACTCATGTGTGGTGGTAAAAATCAGAAGGGACACCTCGGCTGGAAATGTCCACCCTGAAGAGTGAGGGGAGGACCACACCAGGCTCCCCAGCTCAGGGATCCAGTGCCGGAAAGAAAAGTCCCCATCACTTCTGGCTGGAATAACCAGCCGGAACTGAGGCTCAGAGAGGCTGAGGCTGCAGGAGCCACAGGCTGTTCCTCTTAAAGGGCCTGCCCACGAACGTACTCAGACTTGCATCCTCTAAGCTTTGGGGGGAGGCAGCTTGAGGGGCGCCAGAGACTTACAGGGAAGAAGTGAGCTGTTTCGACTTGGGATGAGGGCTGGAGAGGCGGCTTTCTCCTGACCACATGCGCTGGTGGGGGCTGATGTTGCTTTGGTGAGCTCTTTCCTGGGGTGGCAGAGGGCTGCCATATCAGGGACGTCAGCAACCTGGCTCACACTGTTTGCCCCATCCCGGTGATTACCTGAGGCCCTGCACCACCCAATTTTTGGGCCCACCCAAGGTGTTTCCAAAGGCTTTACCATAGGATTGGCCTGTCTTGGATTCTGCTTCAGAGTTTCCTAAAATCTCTCAAACAAGCAGCATCTGGTCTCAGTGAGCCCCATGCCTTTTGTTAGGTGGCCCCAGGCCTGGCACTAGAAGCAGCCAGCCTTGATTCACAACTTGGCTTTCCTTGGGGAACTCCAAGCCAAGCACAAGAAGCAGCCATCTGCATATCACTTTGTAGCTTATGCTGGGTGGCCCCAGATAGAACACAGACCGTGGCTAACTTTGCCCCAGAGCCAACACACCTAGTGGACAGCTTCAGACCACATGGAACCACCACCACCCAACCACCTCTACAGTTGACACACTCAATGAGTGGACTCAGGGGGTACAAGAGCCCTACTGAAGTATGTCTTGCTCTGTGTAGTGGGCCCCTACACAACTGATTCTCCAAGGTAATCAGAGGCCATCGGGCAGTGGGCACAGCCAGTCCTTGCAGCTGATCAGCCTGAATAAATCCCTCCCATTGAGGTGCCAACAGCAATCAAGACTCAATTACAACATAAGGATGTACAGTCCACACAAGAGGTGTACCTCGAGGGCCCCACTGCCATGCTAAGTGAGGCTGGGCCACTGGATCCTACAGGACACCTACAACAATAAGACACCTTATGAAGCCTAGGAGACATAGCAACTTTACTGAATACATAGCAATAATCACAGCGAAGCAGGCAAAATGAGGAGAAAAAGAAGTATGTCCCAAAATAGAGAAAAGAGTGAAACTCAAAGCAAGGAAATAAACAAAGTGGAGATAAGCAATCAATCAGATGGAAAGTTCAAAACACTGGTTATAAGGATGCTCAAGGAACTTGGTGAGACATTCAAAGAACTTAGTGAGGCCTTGAAGGAACTTAAGGAGACCTCCAAGGAACTTAGTGAGAACATCAACAACATAAAAAAGGGTCAGTCAGAAATGAAGGATACACTAACTAAAATAAAGACAAATTACAGGGAATCAATAGTAGAGTAGGTAAAACCAAGAAGCAAACCATGGATTAGGAATATAAGGAAGCAAAAAATATCCAATCAGAACAGTAAAAAGCAAAAAGAATCCAAAAACATGAGGATAGTGTAAGGAGCCTCTGGGACAACATTAAGCATGCCAACATTTGCATCATTGTCGTGTCAGAAGGAGAAGAGAGCGAACAAAAAATTGAAAACCTATTTGAAACAATAATGATAGAAAACTTCCCTAACTTGGTGAGGAAACACGCATACAAGTCCAGGAAGCACAGAGAGTCCCAAACAAGATGAACCCAAAGAGGTCCACACTAAGATACATCATCATCAAAATGCCAAAGGTCAAAGACAAAGAGAGAATCTTAAAAGCAGCACGAGAAAAGCAGTTTGTAACCTACAAAGGAGCTCCCATAAGATTGTCAGCTGAGTTCGCAAAAGAAACTTTTCAGGCCAGAATGGAGTGGCAAGAGATATTCAAGGTGATGAAAAGCAATGGCCTACAGCCAAGATTACTCTATCCTGCAAAACTAGAATTGATGCATTTAGAATTGATGGCCATGTGAAGAGTTTCCCAGACAAGAGAAAGCTAAAGGAGTTCATCACCCCCAAACCAGTATTATATGAAACGTTGAAGGGTCTTTTTGAGTGAGAAAAAGAACAAAAATATGAACAATAAAATGGCAATTAATACATATCTATTAAAAATTAAATCTACAAACAAAATAAGCAAGCAGAACAGGAAGTGACTCCTAGATACAGAGAATTATTTGTTGCTTGCCAGATGGGTGGGGGTTGGGTGGATGGGTGAAAAAATGAAGGAATTAAGTACAAATCCATTGTTAGACTGATGAATCTCAAAGCGATGGGGGGAGGGAGGGTGGGATAGGATAAACCAATGAACTTCTATGCATACATGCATAATCAATGGATACGGACAATAGTGTGGAGAAGGCAGGAGGGGGACAGGACTGGGGAAGAGGGTGTCAATGGCGAAAAGGGGGACATCTGTAATACAGTCAACAATAAAGATGAGTTTTAAAAAATAAAATTTAATTTTTGAAAAAGCAAGATATTCAAAGCACAGTGCAATATGATCATCATGTGTCAAATTCATCTTTATGGATGAAAAAGTTCTAAGAAAATTTGTCAGGATATAATACCTTCACCTTTTCATTGAGCTTCTTAACACACCTCCCCTCTGTCAGTCTGTTCTCTGTGTCTATGTGTCTGTTTCTATTTTGCTCACTTGCTCACTTTGTTCTTCAGATTCCATATATATAAGTGAAATCACATGGTATTTGTCTTTTTCTGTCGGACTTATTTCACTTGTCATAATACCCTCTAGGTACACTTTACCTTCTATATTAAAGTTGACTGACTTCTATAATGAGAGAATAAATTTTATCATATATAAAACACAGGACAACCCAGGGAAAGACCATACAAAGATCATTCAAAGAAGCAGAAATACAAGCTGCTAAGGAACCCAGGCAGGTCCGCAGAAGAAAGACCAATTTGAAAAGCAACACACGTTTTTGTCCCTGGGCAGTAAATTATAACAAGAGCTCCCACTTAAGAAAGCATATCCAGCCCCAGGATCAGCCTAGCTCACAAGGATGCAAAAATAATTCACATTTTTTTCGGGGTTGGGGGTGGGGCAGGAGGGGAATTCTCCAGTTCATTTTTCCCCAGCAGGAAGGCAGAGCAGAAATACGGGTCAATGCTGCCATCTAAAGACAAGGGGGACAAAATGCCACAATCCTCCAGGAAAATCCATCTTTGCTGCTGGTTTTCTGCACAACACTCTGGCCATATTGGCTGAGGAAGCCAAAGAGGTGCCCAGGAGGGCCTGAGAACCAACGCAAGAGAACTGGCGGAATTCAAGCTAACCTAAGGTTATTCTGCAGCTTAGCTAGTCCCGCCCTGGGAACCATAGCAACAGCAGCAGAAGTCCAAGCCAGAAAGGATGCGCCCAGGACCCAGGCTGTCCTTAGCTTAGTGGATTCTGAGCCTGCGCGCTGGAGCACAGGTTTTTGCAGTAATTTACCTCCAGGTACGTGGTGGAAACTGCTGGCAAGGGGTTCAGACTAGTAATGTCCTGGTCCTCTTGCACGACTGCCCCAGCCGCCCCTCCACTCCAAGTGAGAGACCTGTACCAATTCCCTGGTCCTCCATCTCCTGCCCAATCCCAGACTCTGAACACGCTGGTCTCCTGGCACATTCACCGTCCTCCACTTAGACTTCATTCCTGGGGCCCTCCCTGGGACTTTAGGGCTCAGGATCCCGACCCAGTCAACCCAGAGCCTCTCTGTCCTCAGGGATACTCTCCTCCTACCCACCCGAGTATCCCCTGCCCATGGTCATGCCTTGTGCCTTTGGAAAACCAAAGCTTCTCCTCCCTAATGGTCTTTACTAACGTTCTACACTCCCATTGCCTCCAACATAATGTCCTGGTCGTCCAGCTCCCAATGTCTCTGTTTAGATAACATTCGACTTCTTGGGGGCCTCAAGTCCATGGACCCCACAGCCTTCCTCATCTTCCAACGGACCCCTTTTTATCCAATTTACCCAGGGCTATAAATTCCCTTCTCAAACATACCTCTTTGGCTCCTTTCTCCCCTGCAGAGTACCAATAATGGACAAAAGGTCTGCACCCTCCAAACCTGTATCTTCTCTCTCTTTTACCTACAATAGCCTTCCATAAGATACACACCTACTCTTCCCATGATACTCACCTATAATTCATTGAAAAGAAAAGAGATCACATAAGAACTCTAACCATTTCCCAGCAATGCTGGATTTGTACTTGTTTTCTGGGCTCCTCCTCTGGAGGAAGTGACATGATCCCATTAAGGTCAGTCCCTTCTCAAGGATCCTATTCTCATCTTCTTGAATAGGGCTTTGCAATGATCATCCCTGAGTCCTGGACTGTCATGTTTCCCATTTTGTTCTGGATCATTATATTATATGCAAACATGCTCCTATTTCTCACACCTTATACAAAATAAAATAAAACATAAAGCCATCGCCTGTCTCATATACTTTCAAGATATTGCCACATTTCCTTGATGCTGCAAACGAGAAGTCTGTAGCCCTTGTTCTATAACCATTTTGTTGCTAATCAAATCAACTGAGTTTCTTTCTACAAGCCTGACCCCCCCCCTTCAAACACACAACATAAACCTGATTTTGTAAAAAGCACCAATAAATTTCATATTGCCTACTCCTATGATCACCTTCATATCCTCAACTTACTATATCTTTCAGATATCTTTGGTACATTTAAAAATTCCCTCCTTTTTTGAAACTGTTCTTCCTCCCTATCCTCTCCCCTTTCCTCCCTTACTTCTTTCCTTTATTTTTATTTTTGGATATTTGACAATATACCCTCCAGGTGCTATTCATCAACAATTGCCTCTCCACTCCTCAGTAACCATTGCTTACTCCTCAATTTCCACAAAGTTTAACAGGGCTAATTCTAATCTATACTCTCTGTCTCAGATGTTTCATTTATTTTTGCTATCACAGTGCATGTATACAATGTGACTTCCCATACTCATATCTCATTCATTAACCTTTCACTTGAGATACAGATTTGTCTGTCTCTTCATTTGAATGACAAGAAGGGTTCATAGATTTAACATGTCTTAAGCATACCTTTTATACCTATTGCATTTTATTCTGTAAGACAATGCCAAGTCCTCTAGATTTGATACTCTTAATTCATCTGGTATCTATCCCCTTCTTTGCCTAACTACTGCTACTATTTTAATATTGAAACATTTACATCATCTCTTGCCTGCATTGCAATCACTTAGCCTACTTCTGTTCCTTGAACATTCCAAGCATATTTCTTCGTTAAGACACTGGTAATCCCAGTTCTCTTTGCCTGGAAGAGTCTACCCACAGATCTTTATGTGATTGCTTCTTTCTCAACTCTAGGATTTCTGTTCCAATATTACCTTCTTAGAGAAGCTCTCCCTGACAACTCTGTGTAAAATAATTTGTTCCTGGCCTAGGACTTGGATTATTTTCTTTCTAACTCTTACCACACTAACTTCTTTATTGGTCGGTTGGTATTCTTTCATTCCACAGCTAAGTAAAATAGCAGCTCTATAAGAGTATCAAACACCTTAAGACGTGTTCCAGTAATATTGTTGAATGCCCCAGAGACATATGAAAAAATGCTCGATGTCACTAATCACCAGAGAGATGCGAACTATAAGGACTATGAGGTGTCATCTCACACCTGCCAAAATGGTTGCCATCAACAAATCATCAAACGAGTTCTGGTGAGGGTGTGGAGAAAAGGGGATTCTCATACACTGCTGGTGGGAATGCAGACTGCTGCAGCCACTATGAAAAACACTATAGTGTTTTCTCAAAAGAGTAAAAGGGAGAAACATCTGTAACAAAAATAAATAATTGATAAAAATAAAAATCAATGGAAAAAAAATACAAGTTTAAGGCAGAGGAGATGCCCTGGCCGGTTAGGCTCAGCGGTTGGATCGTCACCCTGCAGACCAGAGAGTCGCAGGTTCGGTTTCTGCTAGGGCCAGGTACCAAAACAAGAACAAAAAACCGCAGAGGAAATGGCCTTCTTATAGAGCTGGTCAAGATGCAAGGCAATGATGGCTTCTTATCTTATCACTCATTTTCTATAGTTGCTCCGCAGACTCATTCACCTGTAGAAGATCTTTAAATTCCATATTAGCTATCATTTTCAAGACACAAAGATGATGCTCAAGATGACTGTTACTTGATTTTGGGGTGTTATATAAGTTTATTTCACAGGAAAATATTAGTAATTTGCAAATATGCATACTTATTGCAAGGTACCCACAAATGAAATAAGTTCTTGAAGTTGAAGACACTTGGTTTATTATTTGCATTCACCACAAGATCCTGGCAGTACATAAGAGCATCGCATTTTACAGAATTGAAGCTCAGGGCTGTTAAGTGACTTGTCCTCAATTGGTGTGATCTCACTGAATCCAGACTGTCCTGGCTGCTCTGACACATGGTCCTGACTCAATAATTCTTTTCCCAGTACCTTCAGTTCACAGATGTTCTATGAGAGAAGATAATTATGAAAGGTGACCATTTACTGGTCTTAACTGTCACCCTGCTCTGAGTTTGATTGAAGAATAATTGTAGGGACACAGCTTCTTTCTGTGATCCACCCATTCACGTAGTTTGTTTCAGCTTCACTGGCCAGGAAGCTGTGGCCTGGACCATGATTGTGTGAGTCTAAGGAACCTGGGCACATCCTGGGTCAGCCCTGTGGTTGCTCTTGGGTTTGTTTCAGAAAATCACACTGCTCTCTAACAGTTAGAGAGGCCTTCATCAAACACACATTCCTACTCTAGAATCCAGGAGTCTCCATTAATTTTTTTTTTTCTTTTTAACCTCACCGGAGGACATTTTTGCATTCATCTTCAGATAGAGTGAAAGGGAGAAAGGGAGGGAGAGAGAGAGAAAAAAAAAAACAAAAAAACGATGTTAGAGAGACACATCGAGTGGTTGCCACCCACATGACCCAACAGTGGCAGGGGACAAACTGAAACCGACGTACATGCCCTTATCAGGATCCGAACCCAGGACACTCTGGTCCACAGGCCGACACTCTAACCGCTGAGCCAAACTGACCAGGACTAAACTTTTCATTTGGGACACAAATAGAGGTTAATATCCTGGGCTCCAACATTTTCAATCTGTGTGACATAGCAAGATATTCAGTTATTCTGAACCTATTTCTTCATCTGTCATATCGGGGCAAATAATATCTGTCTTGCATATTGTCCCTGAAGACTTCTTGGAATAATATACAGAAATTCCCTGACACAGTGAAGGGAAGTCACAAATAAATAATGTGCTTCTCTTCCCTCTTCCCACATATTCCATTCCCGAGCTTCAGTTACTGGCCCCAAACCCATTATTCCTTGAGTCCTGTCTCACTTTAAATCACTTCTGCCATAAGCTTCCTTCATCTGATTACTCAGCTTCTGAAAATAGGAGGAAGATTTTTGTGAACCCAGGGGGACAGCTGCTTGTCAAAGCTTCAGTTTGTAAGGCGATTTCCTATTATATGGATCCCCACAATTTACCACATCTCCTTCTAGTTAGATCCTAGGGACATTTGCTAGGTGTCTGCCATGAACTGGGCCCTTGGCACTTTCTTGTCTTTTACATTTCATACAGACCAACAACTCACCTTCCCTCACTCTCTTTTTTCTTCCACAGAAGCCTCTAGAACTCCAGGCTCTATCACCTCCTCAGCACTTTGCTCTAAGAGGACATTTCCATCTCACTCTGTGACCCCTTTCTTTTATTTTTTTTCCATGTTCATTAATTTATTTTTGTTACAGATGTTTCTCCTCTCCCCCCCAGACACCCTCCGCCTTATCCCACCCTCCCAACCCCCAGCATTGTTGTCTATGTCCATTGGTTATGCTTGCATGCATATAAATTTTTTGGTTATTCTCATCCATCCCCCCCTACCCTCCTCCTCTGTGGTCTGTCAGTCTGAACCATAATCCTTTCTATGTCTCTAGATCTACTTTGTTCATCAGCTTATTTTGTTCATTATATTCCACAAATAAGTGAGACTATGTTGTGTTTGTCTTTCTCTGATTGGATTATTTTGCGTAGCATTATGCTCTCCAGGTCCCTTTTTTAATTCCCCCCATAAAATAGATCTGCAACTAAGAGTTTTTCTCAGATGCTCGTTCCTTAATAATCCATGAAGGGGTGGATAAAAATTGTTTTATGCTCTCAAAAGTTTCAAAAATATCCATATTGTCCTGTTCTTGAAGGCCACTGTTTGCATGCACAGGCACTGGGCCAAACTATCTAGGGAGTGGGATTGGGAACTGCTGAAATTGGGAAAAGGCAATGGACTGAAGACCAGGTGAGGAATGGATCAGTGGGAAAAGGGGAAAAAGGAATCAGAAGCACTGGGGCTTAATACATTTAGGGACTGCCTACAATGCACTCAATGAGGACTATAGCATCAAGTAGACTTGGATTAGAGGTTTTTTTTTTATTAATTAATTTTTGTGTCACATATTTCTCCTTATTCCCCCAATGATTCCCCCTCCCTTCCCTTCCTGCCCTGTCCTCAGCTTTGTTGTCCATGTACATTGTTCATGCATACATACATATAACTTCTGTGGTTAATATCTACCCCACCACTCCCTCTACTGGGGATTGTCAGTCTGTACCCCACTTTCCCGTCTCTGGGACTACCCCATTCCTCAAACTGTTATGTTCATTATATTCCACAAATAAGTGAGATCATATGATACTTGTCTTTCTCTGTTTGGCTTCTTTCACTTACGATGATACTTTCCAGGTTCCTCCATGTAGTCTCAAAGGATAAGAGATCTTTATTTCTTACAACTGCGTAGTACTCCATTGTGTATATGTACCACAGCTTTTTTATCCATTCATCTACTGATGGACACTTGGGCTGTTTCCAGATCTTAGCAATTGTAAATAGTGCTGCTACAAACATGGGGGTACATATATTCTTTCTGATTGGTGTTTCGGGTTTCTTAGGGTATATTCCTAGAAGTGGGATCACTGGGTCAAATGGAAGTTCAATTTTAAATTTTTTTGGGTAACACCATATTGTTTTCCATAGTGGCTGCACCAGTCTGCATTCCCATCAGTAATGTACTAGAGTCCCCTTTTCTCCACACGCTGGCAAACACTTGTTGTTTGATGATTTGTTGATGGCAGCCATTCTGACAGGTGTGAGGTGATATCTCATTGTTGTTTTGATTTGCATCTCTCTGATGATTAGTGATGTTGAGCATTTCTTCATATGTCTCTTAGCCTTTTGTATGTCCTGTTTAGAGAGGTGTGTATTTAGTTCCTCTGCCTATTTTTCAATTGGGTTCTTTGTCTTCCTTTTGTTGATTTGGATAAGCACTCTGTATATAATGGAAATTAACCCTTATCTGATATATCATTGGCAATTATGCTTACCCATACAGTGCGTAGCCTTTCTGTTTTGATGCTTGTATCTTTCGCTGTGCAGAAATTTTTGAGTTTGATGTAATCCCATGTGTTCATTTTCTCCTTTGTTTCTATTGCCTTAGGTGATGTATCAGTGAAAATTCTGCTGCATATGATGTCTGAAATTTTGATGCTTACATTTCCTTCTAGAATATTTATGGATTCGTGGGTCACATTTAAGTCTTTTAACCATTTTGAGTTTATTCTTGTGTAGGGTGTAAGTTGAAGGTCTAGTTTCATTTTTCCGCATGTAGCTGCCCAATTTTCCCAACATCATTTATCAAAGAGACTGTCTTTACTCCAATGTATGCTCTTGCCACCTTTGTCAAATATTAATTGAGCATATTGCCTTGGGTCCATTTCTGTATTCTCTGTTCTGTTCCACTGGTCTATATCCCTGTTATTGTGCCAGTACCAGATTGTTTTGATTACAGGGGCTTTGTAGTATAACCTGAAATCTGGTAATGTGATCCCTCCTAATTTGTTCTTCGTTTTCGAGATCGCTGTGGCTATTTGAGGTCTTTTTTTGGTTCCATATGAACTTTTGAATTATTTATTCTAATTCTGTGAAGTATGCCGTTGGTATTTTGATGGGGATTGCATTGAATCTATAGATTGCTTTGGATAGTATGGACATTTTAATGATGTTAATTCTTCCAATCCATGAATAGGGTATGTGATTCCACTTTGTCATATCTTCCTCTATTTCTTTTTTTCAATAACCTGTAGTTTTCTGTGAAAAGGTTTATTATATCTTTGGTTAAGTTTATTCTTAGGTATCTTAATTTTTTTGCCACAATGGTAAATGAGATTGTTTTGTTAGATCTCTTCCTGTGAGTTCATCATTAGTGTATAAGAATGCCATCGATTTCTTGATGTTAATTTTGTGTCCTGCTACTTTTCCAAATATATTTATTAAGTCTTGTAAATTTTTGATGGAGTCTTTGGGGTTTTCTAAGTATAGTATCATGTCATCTGCAAATAATGACATTTTCACTTCCTCCTTTACAATTTGGATCTCTTTTATTATTCTTCCTGTCTGATTGCTGTGGCTAAGACTTCCAGTACTATGTTAAATAAGATTGGTGAATGTGGGTATCCTTGCCTTGTTTCTGTTCTTAAGAAAAATGCTTTTAGTTTTTGCCCATTGAGTATGATGTTGGCTGTAGGTCTTTCATATATGGCCTTTATTATGTCTACATATGATACTTCTATTCCCACATTGCTGAGCGTTTTTATCAGAAATGGATGCTGGATTTTGTCGAAGGCTTTTTCGGCATCTATTGATATGATCATGTGATTTTTATTCTTAATTTTATTTATGTGGTGTATCACGTTTATTGATTTGCGAATATTGTACCAGCCTTGCATCCCTGGGATGAATCCCACTTGGTCACGGTGAATAATTTTTTTGGTGTATTGCTGGGTCCGATTTGCTAGTATTTTGTTCAGGATTTTGGCGTGTATATTCATCAGGGATATTGGCCTGTAGTTTTCTTTCTTTGTAGTGTCTTTTTCTGGTTTTGAAATTAGAATTATGCTGGCTTCATAAAATGAGTTTGGAAGTTTTCCTTCTTCTTGAATTTTTTGAAATAGTTTGAGGAGAAAGGGTGTTAGTTCTTCTTTGAATGTTCGGTAAAACTCCTCCATTAAACCTTTGGGGCCTGGGCTTTTCTTTGCTGAAGATTACATCTTCAATTTCTTCTGTTGTTATTGGTCTGTAAAAGTTTTTTATCTCATCCTGATCCAGTTTTGGGAGACTGTGTGTTTCTAGAAATTTGTCCATTTCGCTTAGATTGTCAAATTTGTTGCCATATATTGTTCATAGTAGTGGTTAACGATCTTTTGTATTTCTGTGGTGTCGGTTGTTACTTCTCCTCTTTCATTTCTGATTTTGTGTTTTTGGGTTCTCTCTCTTTATTTCTTGGTGAGTCTAGCTAAGGGTCCATCAGTCTTGTTTATATTTTCGAAAAACCAGCTCTTTGTTTCATTGATCCTTTGAACCTTTTTTTTTTTTTTTGGATTCTATGTTGTTTATTTCTGCTCTTATCTTTACTATTTCCTTCCTTCTACTTGCTCTGAGGTTTTTTTTTATGTTTGCTCTCTAGTTCTTTAAGTTGTGAGGTTAAATATCCTATTTGAGATTTTTCCTGTTTTTTAAGGTAGGCCTATAGTGCTATGAACTTCCCTCTCAGAACTGCTTTCACTGCATCCCATATATTTTGTGTTGTTGTGTTTTCATTTTCACTGGTTTTCATGAAGTTTTTAATTTCTTCCTTGATACCCTCGGTTACCCATTCATTGTTTAATAACAAGCTATTTAGCTTCCATGTGTTCAAATGTCTTTGTATGTTCTCCTTGCAATTGATTTGTAGTTTCATGCCATTGTGATCTGAGAAGATGCTTGATATGATTTCAGTCTTCTTGAACTTGTAGAGACTTAGCTTGTGTCCTATCAAGTGGTCTATCTTTCATGTGCACTTGAGAACAATGTGAATTCTGTAGTTTTGGGGTATAAATCTCTGTAGGTATCTATTATATTTATTTGGTCTAGTGCTTCATTTAGAGTCTTTGTTTTCTTGCTAATTTTTTGTCTACAGGATCTATCCAGTAATGTTAGGGGGGTGTTGAAGACCCCTGCTATGAATGTATTACTATCCATTTCTCCTTTGAATTCCTCCAAAAGATTTTTAGTATATTTTGGTGCTTCTATATTGGGTGCATATATGTTTATCAAGGTTATATCTTCCTGCTGGAGATATCCTTTCAATATTATGTAGTGGCCTTGTTTGTCTCTAGTTATGGCCTTCATTTTGAAATCTATTTTATCAGATATGAGTGTTGCTACCCCAGCTCTTTTTTTTTTTTTTTTCCTGTTTGCTTGGGAGATTTTTTTCCATCCCTTCACTTTCTTTCTTTTTTTTTTTTTTTTCAATTTTTTTGTTACAAATGTTTCTCCTTTTTTACCCCTTTGACACCCACCTTCCCATCCCTGTTCCCTGTCCCCGGTATTGTTGTCTATGTCCATTGGTTATGCCTACATGCATATAAATTTTGTGGTTTATCTCTTTCCACCCCATTAACCCCTCTTATGAGGGATGTCAGTCTGTGCCCTACTTCCATGTTTCTAGGTCTACTATATTCCTCAGACTGTTATGTTCATTATATTCCATCCCTTCACTTTAAACCTATGTGAGTCTTTTGTTGTGAGGTGGGTCTCTTTTAAACAACACATGGATGAATCATGCTTTCTTATCCAATCAGCTACTCTGTGTCTTTTTATGGGAGCATTCAATCCATTTACATTTAAGGTGATTATTGATATGTACTTATTTATTGCCATTTTTGTTTAGCGTGGTTCTATTTTTCTTCCCATTTCTCCTGCTAATTACAGCAGTCCTTTAACATTTCTTGCAGTGTTGGTTTGGTGCTAATGTATCCCTTTAGCCTTTTTTTGTCTGAGAAGCTCTTTATTAGACCTTCTATTTTGAATGATAGCCTTGCTGGGTAGAGTAGTCTTGGATTCAGATCCTTGATTTTCATGACCTTGATTACCTCATGCCTTTCCCTCTGGACTGTAGTGTTTCTGTTGAGAAGTCAGCTGAGAGCCTTATGGGGTTCCCTTTGTAGGTAACCTGTTGCTTCTATCTTGTTGTTTTTAGGATTCTCTCTTTGTCCTGAATTTTTGGCACTTTGATTACTATTTGGCTTGGTGTGGGCTTGTTTGTGTTTTTCTTACTTAGGGCTCTCTGTGCTTCTTGAACTTGAATGCCTTCTTCCTTCACCAAATTAGGAAAGTTTTCTGTCACTATTTCTTTGAATATATTCTCAAACCCTTGCTGATTTTCTTCTTCTTCGGGGACTCCTATGATGCGAATGTTATTACTTTTCCAATTGTCCCACAGTTCTCTTAAGCTGGCTTCCTGTTTTTTAATTGTTTTTTTTCTTTTGGTTCTCTGATTGGTTGATTTTTTTCTACCCTGTTTTCTAATTCACTGATCTGGTCCTCAGCTTCCCCTACTCTGCTTTTTAGACCTTGCTATGTGTTTTTCATTTCTGATATGTCATTCTTCATTTCTTCTTGGTGGTTTTTAATTTCCAACTGGTTGATTTTCAACATTTCTATGTCTTTACTCTTGGTGCTCATGTCCTTACACATGCTGTTGGGCTTCCTCAAGATCATGGCTCTGAATTCTAGTTCCGTTAACTTGTGTAACTGCACCTCATTTATCTCATCTTCGGTAGAGGTCTCTTGTTCTTTCATTTGGCTTTTGTTTCTGTTTTTCACCATTTTGGCTATCACAGTGGTCTCTGAAGCCTGTAAAGTTTTCCCTGTGGGTGTTGGTGTTCTGCTGTTTGTGGCTCCCACTCCTGGGTTTGGATGAGGCAGGGAGGACCCTCTTTAAACACCAATGTCAAGTCTTAACTTTCCTGGTTAGAGTTACTAGCCCAGGGAATGGTAGTTATCCTCTAGCTTTTTTGCCTGGAGTCTATTAGTAGTGGTCACCTGAAGAAGCTTGGTTTCTGAGTTGACTGAAAAACTTCCTCAGGTGCTCAGTGTAAGAGAATTTCCAGAGGGTGGAGCAGATGCTGGTTGTTAATGGGCCTCAATTAGCATTTCAATGGCCACCAGGTGGTGTTGAATCTCTGAGGGAGGGGCTTTCCCCTCTCCCCAGGGCCCTGGGTAGGAGTAAGATGACCACAGTCCTGTGTGTCTGCACTCAGCAAAAGCTCTGAGCACCCTCCAAATCCCGAGTGTCCCCACACAGTTCCAGTCAGGTCTGTCCTCCGTCTGCTGGAACCCAAGGTGAATGGCTGCTGCCAATTTAGCCTCTGTCCTGGCTCTGTGTAGTGGAGCCACTTGGGACTTTTACCTGAGTGTGCTGCTCCCAGCTAAGGGTGACCTAGGCTGTGGCAGCTCCTAGCTGAGGGCGTAGCTCCCACCTGAGGTCACAGGACCCAGAGAAGGCCACTGCAGGTTCCAGCCGAGGCAGCTGATGGTCCCAGCTGAGGCCACAGGACCCAGCCGAGGTCTCAGGTCCGAGCCGAGTCCGCTGGTCCCAGCCGAGGTTGCAGCAGGTCCCAGCCCAGGCCGCTATGGATCGTCCCTCTCTCGTCCTCACAAGCCTCCCTGGATTGAGTCAGTTTCCCTGCTTATGTGGCCCTCCATGCTACCTTTCCATTGCCCCTTCCTGACAATTTGTCTTTATTTTCATTGTAATTCCAGTTTGGTCCTGGGAGATTGTCTGTGTAGTTTCCATTCACTCTGCCGCCATTTTTCCTCCTGGATTAGAATCTTGATCTATCCTTACACTAACAGTGTAACCCTGAGAAAGGTACTTAACTTCTCTAAGTCTCAATATTGTTATCTATAGTGGTAGAACTAACTATATATCTTTGAAGAATTGTGATGATCAAAGGAGAGGAGATACAAGAAGTGCATAGAATCATACCGTGTTTTCTCTTTTAAAATTATTTATTTATTTAAAATTGTGATAAAATACACATAATATAAAATTTATCACCTTAACAATTTTCAAAACCTTTTTAATTGATTTGAGAGAGAGAAACATCAATATGACAGAAAAACATCCACTGGCTGCCTCCCACATGCACCCCAACCTGAGATGGAAATCACAACCTAGCTATGTGCCCTGACTGGGAATCAAACCCACCACCTTCCGGCGCATAGGACAACTCTCCAACCAAGTGACCCACACCAGCCAGGGCACATGTTAACCATTTTTAAGTGTACAGTTTAGCTGTGTTAACTACATTTACATTGTAGTGCAACCAATGTCTACAGCTCTTTTCATTTTAGCAAAACTGAACTCTATCAGTCAAACAACTCCTCATTCCCCCCTACCTCTTTGCTCTAGACTCTAGCACCCACCACTACACTTTATCTCTATGAATATGTAGAATTATACAATTTCACTATTACTTATACCCAATCAGAATCTTTTTTTTTTAATTTTGAATTCTTATTTTGGTTTTATTGTATTTCTTTTATTTGTTGTTTACATTTAACTTATTAGAGTGACCTTGGTTCACAAAATTATATAGGTTTCATATGTACAACTCAATAAAACATCTTCTGCATACTACATCTTTTGCCCATCACCTCAAGCAGTCTCTTTTCATGCCCATCCTCCCCGCTTTGCCCACCTCCACCTAACCCCCACACCCTTTCCCTCTAGCTATCACCACACAGTTGGCTGCGTCTATGTGTTATGTATGTGTATTTTTCAGGTAATCCCTTCACTTTCCTTCATCCAGTTTCCTCGCCCCTCTGACAGCTGTCAGTCTGTTCCATGTAACATACCTTTGTTTCTATTTTGTTCATCAGTTTATTTTCCTCTTTAGATTTCACATAAGTGAGATCATATGCTATTTCTCTTCCTCTGAGTGGCTTATTTGACTTAACACAATAATCTCCAGGTAATTCTAGTTAGTTCAGTGGTCTGAGGTCTTTGCCAAGTGATGCTCTTAATTTAAATAAAAATATCAAATCAATGTTAAGGTGTAATACAGACAACTAATAACTCTGAAGATGTTACTGAATGACTGAGTTCTGGGAATTATTTAATTGAGTCAACATTTAGTGATACCTCTCAGAATTTTAACAGTGTCCTATAGAATGGATTTTTAAAGGCCAGGGTCCTTACCCTGGAGGTTCAAATAGTTTTATGGGAAAGCCAGACGAATCTGTTCAATTTACATGGATTTATTAAGAGCCTATTATATGCCAAACAATGTTCTA
The DNA here is from genome assembly GCF_014108415.1 of Molossus molossus. NCBI lineage: Eukaryota > Metazoa > Chordata > Mammalia > Chiroptera > Molossidae > Molossus > Molossus molossus. The sequence continues at coordinate 100,881,144 of NW_023425355.1, forward strand.
CTTAGATGTTTGAGAAATGGCAGTGCCCAAAAGAGACAAATATCCTTGTCCCCCAAAAGTTTATATTCTGTCAGGATCAGTAGTGGGTGAACATACCATTAACAACTTATGATTCATCTTATGCAGACATGTATCTGATGTCTATGTCTGTAGAATTTGGGGCTGGGGTACCCCAAACATCTTAGTCACATACTATGTTTTATTTCCCCCCATTAAAAAAAAAAAAAAAAACAGAGGCATTAACATAACCAATAGTCACAGAAAATAGTGTGGTGAACATGGAGGCGAGGAGGAGGAGGGGGTCAATAGAGGATAAAAGAGGGGACATCTGTAATACTTTCAACAATAAAAATAAATTTAATAAACAAAAAGAAAACAGAGGCAATTGGATTGAAGAGGCATAATCTGATGTGGTCCTAAAAAGTTTCTACCCCCTCCCTCCAAATGCACTCTTGGTGTGCCATGGCAACACAGCCTAGTAATTGTAATGTAGATCCATGATGTCACTAGGTTTTGCAGGGTTTATAACTGTGAAGGGCCACAGTATATGTCACTCTTCATTACCATCCTGACCTGCCACCATCTTTACCACAAAGTTATCCAGAGGATCTCTTAATTCATTTACATACTCTTCTAAAGTGGTAAGCAAAGTTTATTATTTTCTTCTATGACACACACATATATACTTTTTGGATTTTCTCAGAATTTTATTCTAAGATAGTTTCCAACTATTCTCTTACTTTTTTGGGCACACAATATTGATATAGAGAAACCATGTCTTTTCAATCAAACAGTGACTCAGTGTTTGTTTCCTATAGATTTTAATATAAGATTTATATTATCTCAGAGATTCCCTCTATTGGTCCCCTTTCCTACATGTCCATTCTTCAATATTCGCATTTAAAGTTACAGTACTTCATTTGTATATGTTTATTTTTAAATTATTTTTGTTACTTTCATTTTGTTACAGATGTTTCCCCTTTTTCCCGCTTTGACACCTTCTTCCCAATCCCGCCTCCACCCCCCACCCCACCCCCGCCGCCTTGTCCTGTCCCATCCTGTCCTCAGTTTTGTCGTCTATGTGCATTGGTTATGCATACATGCACATATGTTCTGTCGTTTATCTTTCCCCCTGAATCCCCTCTTTTGAGATTTCTCAGTCTGTTCCCTACTTCTATATCTCTGTGTCTATTTTGTTCATCAGTTTGTTTTCTTCATTATATTCCATATATAAGTGACAACACCTGAGGATATTTTTACATTACTCCTTGGATAGAGCTGGAGGAAAACAGGCACAGAGAGAGAGAGAAACATTGATGCGAGAGAGACACATCAATTGGTTGCCACCCGCACAACCACAACCAGGGCCAAGGATGAACCTCAACCAAGGTATGTGCCTTGGCTGGGACCTAACCCAGGACTCCTTGGTCCATGGGCAATGCTCTTACCACTGAGCCATAACATCCAGGGCTAAACTTACTGTACTATAAAGGTAGATAGATCTAATGAAGAAAACAAACTGATGAACAACACAGAACCAGAGACATCGAAGTAGGGTATAGGCTGCCAAACCTCAGAAGAGGAGGTGGTGGAAGGAAAGAGATGAAACACAGAACTTATAGGCATGTATGCGTAACCATGGATATAGACAACAATGGTGGGGATGGAGAAACAAGTGTAACAAGAATAAAATAAAGGTCGATAAATCAACAATAATACAATTTAACAAACATGCTGAGAAAATTTGTATTTAAATTATATTTTTAACGTTTTAAAGAATTCGTACATATAACCAAACTCACACATAGAGACAGAAAAATGACTGGACAGAGACATACCAAAATGTTGATTGTTGTTTCTTTGTGGACTATTTCCTTTTTTGGGCCTTTACATTTACACAACTGTCTAAATATTCTACTTTCATAACCAAAATAATAATAAAACAAATTTAAAGACTATTCAAACAAAATAAAATATTTTATATAAAACAATACCTATTATTTAGTTGAAAATTAAAGATTCCTATGTTATCCCTTAGGCTGTATATATCAATCATGTAAAAATTTTATTTCTGATTACCTTTATATGAACCAAACTTAGATCCTTTTTTATTCAGAGAGTTTTTGAGTCTTTATCGCATTCCATCAATTAAAAATTCATAATTTCACTTGTGAACTCTTGGTGTGTGGAACAGGAAACTAGCCAGGTATTTATATCTGCCTATGAGCTCCATCCCATTACTGATTTTCAGCTATCATTCAGTTTTTCTCAGAACTGTGAATATTTTCCTGGGAACACGTGAGAGAAAGTTCACAGCAAAGATGCTAAACCAGTGTTTTGCCTCTTGCTGGCTTTATAAACCTTAATTTAGTTACATTCCTTTGCCAATCCTCAGTTTCCTCCTTAGTTAAATGGGCCTAATAATTTTTATTATAGTTTTATGTGTGCAACCCATGGTGATTGGCAAGAATAATCATTCATTTTAGTCTTGATTGTTCTTTAGCAGAAGAAACAGATCAAACTGCAGTGGAAACATGCATGGTTTTATGGTAAGGTATTTCTATTTTTAGTATTTACAAGTGAACGTGGAGTGAGTAGGGTACAGACAAACCTCAAAGATGGGCTCTGAGGTGGGGAGGGAAGAGATGAAACACACACCTATGTGCATTTATGTGTAACCATAGATATGAACAACAATGCTGGGGATGTGGTGGGGGGGCGTATCAAGAGGCCCTGGTTGGTCCTGTAGGTGGCATCCACTTGATGTGTCCCTTTCACGTCAGTGTATCTCTCTCTCTCTCTCTCTCTCTCTCTCTCTCTCTGCTTCTCTCTGCCTTCCACTCTATCTGAACAAAAAAAAAATGGAAAAATGTCCTCGGGTGAGAATAAAATAAAAAAATAAATTCACCTATATTTTTCTAAAAAATACATAAGAATTTCTCATATATTTTGTACATGACTATTTTGTGTTTTCCTGTCACTCTCTCAAAGATTAATTTTAAGGACTAAAATTCTTAATTTTAAGTGAGTACAGTTAACCATTTTTAATTTTATAGGTCATGCTTTATGTTTTGTGTTAACAACTCTTTGAATACTCAAAGTCTTGAAGATATGATCCTATTTATTTCTTCTAGAAATGTTATTGACTTGGTGTTCATATTTAATTTGGTGATCCATTCAAATTCTGGGCTTTCTATTCTGCTGCACTGCTCTATTTGTCTCTTCTTATGCTGATACAAAACTATTTGAATTGCCACAGGCTTATATTAATGCTTGATAGCTTGATAACTGACAGTCTAATACAACCCACATTGTTCTTCAAGACTGGGTTTGCTAGTCTTTGGATTTATATGTTTATTTTAACTGAAGAACATATCAATTTCTACACCAAAAACACCTATTTTGATTTTGATCAGTTTAGTACGCGTTGTTCATCGAAGTATACATTACCTATCAATACTTAGAATGTAGCCAGAGTCATTAGAAGCATGAAATCAATATTATATTTCTGTAAAAAATACACCCCAATTTATATAATAAAATTAGGTCATGAAACTCCAAATGTAGGAAACCTTGTTTTTTACCTTTTCCTCTTGAATTCTGTTATAATACATAGAAGATTACTTTAACTCCCAGTTTTTCTGAGGAAATCACAAGGCTATGATCCAGTCCACATTAATTTATATGTCCTCAAGTAATTTCCATGTATGAAAATATAATTTTTTCTGTGTTACACCACTGAAGACTGTATAAGAAAGCATTTTGCTTCGGAGCTAATCCTATTTTATTAGCAGAATGCTGTGATCAGTGGTGGGGTAACTGTCAGAAATTGCACAGGAATGCAATTTAATCAATTTTATATTATAAAAAGCCAACTACATATATAATATCTGCCATATTTTGGGAGAAGTGTAAACGACATCATGATTCTCTTTATCCCCTGTAGCCGACATGGACTTGCTGGTTGTACTGAACACAGAAGGGGCACCAGAGAGCAAAGAATCTGTCATGGGTACTAAACCCGTGGTAGCTGCACATCAGGCAGATGCTCACACCATGGGCTGGAAAGTCTGTTTCCCAGTGTTACCTACAGGGAAGAGTTGGCCCATCCAAGTGTATGATGGCTCCATATGCCCTCCTGACTATGGTACCTAAAGAATAATATAAATGTGTTAAAAAAACCTCTTTCCTACACCCTTACTCTAAATGTAGAGTTGTAGTACCCCTTGACAAAATATAATCCAGGCAATATTGAATAAAATATCTGACTTTTTTGGACAGATAGGCTTTTCAATGTATACACAGGTATTTGGTGCTGACTGTTGACACAACATATTAGAATTTTTTTCAGGAGGGAGATTAATCCTCACTTGTAAAGTAGCATTAAATATCTTCTTATACTTCCCTCATAATAAGGATGTTTTATACAAAAAGTTTGATGTGAACTCACAAGTTCTACTCACACATCCCTTTACAACACATTCTTTGGATTCAAACCCTTAAACGTGGATCTAATCTCATCTTTAACTTCAGAATTGCAAAACACACATGCGTTTCATGAGACATAGCGCTTTTTGTTATGATCAATTAGTAAAACAGAATAAAAGCACTTTGCAATCAGCAAAACTTTCACACTATGGGGATTCTTAATATCTCATTGGCGGCAGGATAAGGGGGGGGTGATAGAAGGGACAAAGAGAGTTTGCATTGTGAAAACAAAATAATAGGAAGTACCATTGTTTACCCATCTTTCTAGCTACAGGGTAGATGCTCTCAGAAAGGCACAGAGTGGCGCTAAATTCACTGGAAGAATGCTGTTGCTTGCTAATAGGATTTTGGGGGGAGTGTCAAGAAACTGGATCTCCTTGCTCCTCTTGACCACTCCTAATTGTTTGGTTCCCCCCAACTTCTACCCAAGGAACTGCTACAAATAAATAATCACATCTCTCTGAGTCATTCTGATCTCATCACAGGGGGATGAGAGTTTTGGTTTATTTCAATTATTATTTTATGATCCTCAGAGGAATTTTGCTTTTCTTCATCCTCATTTGGTGGCTCTTCTCTCTTTCTGAGTCTTGTGGTAGTTTACCCTGTACAGAGCAGGCCTGTGTGGTATCAGGGTGGAGATTCAAGGGGTTAAACCCCTCTACTAATGATTTCCAAGACAGTGGATGCTGCTCGTCAGGATTGCCAGAAATAGCCTCCTTTTGGGTCTGGCAGTAATGACATTTACATTTTTTCTGATATGTATCATAGGAAGATATTTTTCCATTCTTTTGACCCTGATAAGGTGTCATGTAAGTGAAAGTTTTCTGTCTCATGTTCTCTATGGAGGTCTTTTCCTTGAGAGGATCCGATGCTGAAATTTCCTCTTGCTTCTCTTGTTGGGTGTTCTCATGGCTGCATGGCTGTTGGAGCTCTCTCTCTGGTGGAGAGGTGCAGTCATCATTACCATTAATGGGATCTAGGATTTTCACTTCTGAGAAGGATGGTTGAGAGGGTGATGCAACCACCTGAAATATTTCTTCCGGTGGATTCATTGATGAATCAGAATCCAAAGTAGTGGTAACTCTGTGTGGTGGATCCATGGAGGTGTAGTCTCAGTTTGAAGCTCAAGGCTGGACAGGAAATGGAAGCTTGTGGTTCTCAAAGTGCTTGAATTTAGTGAGACAAGAACTGCAGCCAAATGTTGCCAAACTGTAAAAAAGTGGTGGAAGGAGAAGAAAAGGCATGAAGGGTCACAAAACAGTATTATTTTTAATGCAGAAAAATATCCTTATACTGTCAGTGGAAATGATAGCAATGTTAGTGAAGCATGTTAATGATTAAACAGTGTTGAAGCCATGTTACAGTGACTTCCTTTGCCCAGGCTCTGCTCCCCTTCTGTAGACATGGGAGCCAAAGATGCACAAGTTTTCTAATTGGTATCCTGTCTTAAAGAGTTTTGCTTTTTATCCACAGCAAGCATACCTAGCACCCAGGTCTTTGTTTCTTTATGTCATTCTTCAATCCACGGAACCAGGGCTCCAGGGTGATATGGCTGATTCCAGAAGGCTAAGTAGATACAATAGCTAAATAAAACATGGTACCTGAAAGGTCTGAGGAACCGTTACAGACTGGTGCCTACACAAATAACTCAAAAGTTGTGAGACTTTTCTTCCAATCATAGTCATTACAAAAGATTAATTAACCCAAAAATATTCACGAAGGCTCACCATATTACAGGCAGGATCATTTTTTAAAACATTTACTCCTCACCAGTGGACATATTCATTGATTTTTTTTTGTGAGAGAGGAAGAGGAAGGGAGGGAGGAAGAAAGAGAGAGAGATTGATGTGAGAGTGAAACATCAATTGGTTGCCTCCTGGACACACCCAAACTTGATTTCGAACATGCATCCTAGGTATGTGCTCTGAGTAGAAATCGAACCCATGACCTTCTGGGGTATAGGACAGCTCTCAAACCAATTGAGCCTCATGGACCAAGGCTACAGGCAGTATTTTGAATCAGCAACCCCCACTTTGTCCCTGCCCATCTGAACCTCTTTCTGTTCATTAGCTGGCACATGCTCTCTCTGATTTCCACAACCTCATATATGCTGTTGTACACAACCTCATACATGTTACGTTAGGGATGCTTCATTTGGATGGTCGCTACTTACCTTCAACTCTCAGGCTACACTTCTCTTTCTCCAGGAGGCTGTCAGTCCCTCTGAAATTAGGTTATTTCCTGCTATGTGCAGACAAACCCATACAATTACTTTTTGATTGGTAAAAAGCACTGTCAAAGTTCTTTGTCAGTGCTTGTTTCATTGAATGTCATTTATTAGACTTGGAGATCCAGGAGAGCCAAGATGTGGGTCTTTTTCTCCTTTGAATTCTGGAACCCAGATTATTTGGAACACATACCCAAATATCAGATGTAAGGATGGGGAAACAATCACATAGGAAACGATACATCATGTTCTTCCACCAAAGGTCAAATCTGAATGGAAGAGTGCAGCTTATATTTTAAATATTTTTACTTAATGGAACATGATAAAATATACAAATATCTCAACACTTTATTCAGGATCAGAAAGAACTAAGTGGAAATACACTCTGATACCTGGGTGCTTTGGGTGAAAGCTTCTTTGCTCAGAATTGGATACACACAGCATGGGTCAAGCCCTCGTTTTTCATCGAAAGTTGTTGTATCTGGATATGGTATTTGGAATGGTGGCCACAATTTTGGTAGCACAAGGACAGCTGGCTTAGGAGGAGCCAATCCAGTGTTACTTTATGGCATTGTTGACCTTCAAAATAATTTATGCCTTGAACCTCTTTTCCCACAAACATTTTTCATCTAAAGTTAAGCCAATTAATCATGTTTTCTGCTATCTTAATAATGTATCTTAATTAACTATCCTAGCTCTAGTGGTTCATTCCTGGTCCTACTTTGTTACTACTTTGCAGTTTTGGCAACAAAAATCAGTCCTCTGCTGACTCCTGGGGACCACTTCAAGGACTTTGACAAACCTTAGTCATCCCTTTTGCAATTCTGAACATGGTCCTTGAACCCACCAAGGCCATGCCAGTTCCTACAATGTTCACTTAAAGGCCGGGACACCACTGAGGGTACAGTTGGCTATAGAATAAACTATGAGGGGTGGCTCCATACCTTTATAATACATTATATTAACTCCCCTCACACAACTCACCTGAGGATAAGTGAAGTGTGTGCCTTGGTTGTGTAAAAAGAAAGAAAGTCATAGCAGGGATTCCCTCCAACCCAGTGCACCGGTAGGGCACTAGTTTCCTGGCACTGTAGGTTCTGTGAAAGGACAGCACTTGTTTGTAGCATTTACTTGTTCATTTTTGTGGTGTACACACTACTGCCTTTGCTGATGTCAAGCTTCTGGTTTGCAAAATCCCTAGATGCATATGAATCAGCTATCTGAATCAGTGTGATCTGACCCCACCACCACAATTTGTGCTGTGAAATTAAAGGAGATTTTCCGGAGTCTTGGCTTCCTTCCCTGGTGAGTGACGTTCACAGGCCCAGCATTAGTGGTCATCCTGGACCACAACTAGGCTGTTTGCCCCCTCACACGTACCATATTGGGGCCAGCTAGAGGGTAGAGTTGGGTATCAGGGCCTCGTCCTCACAGGCGGATGGAATGCCAGGTGCAATGTTCAGTTCTCTGACCATGGCTCAGAACTTGTGTATGTCTCTCACACTTCCTACTCCTCAAATATGCACCAGGATCTGAGACACCCAGAGCTACAGTAGCTTGCCTCACTTCACACACAGTTAGGAAGTGATGGAGCTGGGATTCTATTTCAGATATGCCTACCCCCAAAGCCCTAATCAGTGCAGCCAATCTGTGCAGTGAGGGCATTATTTCCTTGGGGAACTGGTACAGTAACTCACAACATTTTACCGATTGGTTTTGGGTACCAGGACAAAGGCACATTTGATTCAATGACCTATTCTCTCAAAAGTCTGAAGTGCAGGAAATCTTCACTTATAGCTCCTTTTTTTAACTAGGAGAAAATTATTATCCAGAAAAGTAGATTGTTGTATAAAGCCTGCGAGCTGCTTTGCTTCCCTTTTAATCTCATCCATCAAAAAATAACACTAAGCCCAAGTAAGCACTAAATAAAGAATGCTGGAGAGGATGAGAGGCAACAATTACCTTTCTACCTCCTGGTAAGCCTGGGAGGCAGGCTAGGAATATTCACCACGAGTAAACTTTGTAGGATCCATGCATTTTCTGTTTAAAAGTCTTATAATGAAATGACTGGACACCTGTGAGAGAAAGTGGGAATTCTGGGAAGTTGGGAGAGCCATCAGAACACGATTTTGATGTTTATTCCAGTCAGGAAAGAGAAGAAATGAAGGTTGGGTGGAAGCATCTGAGACTGCTCAGTAGTTCTCTGTAGAGTTTGGAAGGTCACTGGGAGGTCACTGGGCCAAACTGGCCATCAGCTTTGATTTCCATCTAAAGTGGTGTGACCAACGTTAACCTCCCACTTGTGAGAAACAATAAAACAGACCAAATATATAAAAGAGTAGCTGGAAACTCATGGTATATCAGGCAATGTTAAGGGTAGTGATTCCTCAGAAGAAACAAAAAAGATATCAACAATGATTGCCCCAAGTCACTGCTTAGAGACAGGTTTCAGTTTGAAGAGGATGGAGGAGAACCCAGTGGAGCCCATAGACACCCCGAGTTGAGAGACAGAGCTGAATGTGTGAGGAGACCAAGCAAACTAGACTTCAAAGTGTACCAGTGCGTAGAAAGCTGCAAAGATGAGGAACACCAGGGATCTTTAAAGGGCCCCTCTCATGTATTCATCACATCCATGTGAGGCCAGGGAAAGGACCATCTGAAACTATTAAAGAAAAATACTGCCTAATGCCTGACCTCGTGCGATCAGTGTCCGTTAAAAACAGTCAGACTGGAATGCGACAGGATTCATGGGTCACTGGGTTTTTCTGATGAGTCTATACTCAGTACTAATGGGGAATAATTAGCCTTATTGTGAGCACTGGTCCAGTTCTACCTAAAAAATGATATTCAAGATCAGTAAATGAATGAATGCACAAACAAGCAGACAAACAAATAAATGAATGGATAAAGAAATTATATTGAGAGATTCAAAAATGGTGGCGGAGTGAATGGAAGCTACACAAACCATCTCCCAAAAGTACATTGGAATTACAACGAAAATAAAGACAAATCATCAGGAAAAAGCAACAGTAAAACAGCTTGGAGGATCACATAACCAAGGACACTGACTCAATCTTGGTAGGCTTGCGGAGATGGGAGAGGGGGCCTTGGTGCCCAGGGTCGGCAGCGGCCTTAGCTGTGAGCAGCACCCTCAGGTTGAACTCCCAAGCAGCTCCAGAGCTCAGAGCCTGGACAGAGGCTAAAATAGCCACAGCCACTCATCTTGAGCTTTGGCAGTGGGAGGGGAGACTGCACTGGAACTGTGTGGGGACCCTGGGGATTTGGAGTGTGCTCAGAGCTTTTGCTGACTTTTGCGGACACAGGAAGGTGGTCATCTTACTCCTGCCCAGGGCTCTGGGGAGAGGCAGTGGCCCATCCCTTGGAGATTCAACCCCACCAAGTGGCCATTGAAATGCAAACTGAGGTCAATTAACAACCAGCATCTGCCCCACACTTCAGAAATCCCCTTACACTGATCATGTGAGAAATTTTTTATTCAACTGAGAAGCCAAAGCTCTTCAGGTAAAAACTAGTGATAGCCTCCAGGCAAAAACCTAGAGGAGCACAGTATCATTAATGGGATAGCAACTCTAACCAATAAAGTAAGATTTGACAGTGGTGTTTAATGTGGGTCCTCCCTAACTCATCCAAACCCAGGAGAGGGAGCCACAAACAGCAGAACACCAACACCCACAGGGAATTCAAATGAGATAGTGGGTGGTCTTGGTGAATCACTGCTCACACTTGTGTCCAATAAAACAGGGCCAGTAAATTAGATTTTCATCTATTTGCTCCAGTGCTTTCTCATAGTTTTTATGAAGTCAGACCCAGTCCCAGAGACGCCTAGGAAAAGCTGCTGCTATCACCTTCATATACAAGTAGCACTGTCCTTTCTCTTCCTTGATAGCGGCATACTTACTGTTTGCCAGGGGACAGGATGACCCATTACACAGTCCAGTCAGGCTGTACTCATGTCTGCAAAAGTTGTGTTTTGGTTCTTATTTTGAAGGAACAAAGTTCCTGGCTACCTAGTGTATCCCAGATAACATCAACAGACTGCATGGTGTCAGTAATTCAGCGGGCGAACCCAGCCAGAATCCAAAAGTGGCCATGCTCCCGCGCAGGAGTTTTTAGTTTGATGCAATCTCATTTATTCATTTTTTCCTTTGTTTTTCTTGCCTTAGGCATTGCATCAGTGAAAATTCTGTGGTGTGTGATGTCTGAAATATTTTTTTAAAATTATTATTAATTGTTTTTGTTACAGATGTTTCTCCATTTTCCCCCATTGACACCCTCCTCCCCACCCCACCCCACCCCCATCCCCAGCTTTGTTGTCTATGTCCGTTGGTTATGCATACATGCATGTAAGTTTTATGGTTTATGTCTCCCTCCCCTCAAACATCCGCTCTTCTGAGATTTGTCAGTCTGTACCTTACCTCTAGGCCACTATGTCAATTTTTTTCATCAGTTTGTTTAGCTCGTTATATTCCACAAATAAGTGAGACCATGTAATATTTGTCTTTCTCTGCTTGGCTTGTTTCACTTAGCATAATACTCTCCAGGTCCCTCCATGTCATCTCAAAGGATAAGAGACATTTCTTTCTTAGAGCTGCATAGTATTCCATTGTGTACAAATTTATTCTTCATTAATTTTCAGAGAGAGTGGAACGGAGGGGGAGAGAGAGAGAGAGAAATATCGATTGGCCGCCTCCTGCATGCCCTCTGCTGGGGATTTGGCCCACAACCTAAGCATGTGCACTAAATAGGAATCGACCTCGCAACCTCTGGATGCATGGGTTAATGCTCAACCATTGAGTCACACCTGCTAGGCTGATGTCTGAAATTTTGTTGCCCACATTTTCTTTTAGGATTTTTGTAGATTTGGTGTCACATTTAAGTTTTTTATCCATTTTAAGTTTATTCTTATGTATGGTGTAAGTTGGTGGTCTAGTTTCATTTTTTTACACGTAGCTGTCCAATTTTCCCAAAACCATTTATTAAAGTGGCTATCTTTATGCCATTGTATGCTCTTGCCAACTTTGTCAAATATTAATTGATTATAATGCCTTTGGTTTATTTCTCTGTTCTGTTCCATTGCTTTATATGTCTGTTCTTGTGCCAGTACCAGGCTGTTTTGGATATGAATCTCTTTTTAACTATAGAGACTAATTAGTCACCACTTGCAGCAATGCTCTGTGGTGAAGGGTGGGCATTGATGCTAACACCACCATGGAGATCTCTACCTATGTTTCTTAATGGCTTTATGCCTGAAATATCAGCTGCTATTCAGAAGCAGAAAATATGGTGTCAGACATGGCCCATCCATGAGTTATAACAATTAGCCCAGCACCCACATTCTAGTCTCCTTCTGTTACCATACATTTGACCCCCTTCCTCTCTGGTAACCACCATACCATTGTCTGTCTTTATGAGTTTGTTTCTTTTGTTTGTTCATTTGCTGCTTTCTGTTTATATCCCACATATGAGTGAAATCATACGGTTCTTGTCCTTTCTTATCAGACTTGTTTCAGTTAATATGACATAATACTCTCAAGGTCCATCAGTGTTGCATGCAATGCAATGCAATCAATATACATATGTTGTACTATTGAATTGTATAGCTGAAACTTATATAACATTATTAACCAATGTTAACCCAATAAATTTAACCTAAAATGTAAAAGTACTTAAAAAAGCAATCAGTGAATCATTTTGTGGGTAGTCTGATAAAGAGAAAACCACCTCTTGCACACACTGGGTCTGAATTGTATTGCTTTGGCCAGGAGCCAGGCAATCTAAAAAGCTGCTCTGTCAAAAACAAAATGACTCCTTTCCAAGGAAGACGTCTCCTAGTGTCCCCAATGCCTTTGCTTTAGCAAAGAGAAATAACCCTTTTAGTAAATAATTATTGCATTAGTTAGAGTTCTCCTGAGATACAAAACCAATAGGTTGCGGGTTGTGGTTTGGTGTGTGTTGTGTGTGTGTGTGTGTGTGTGTGTGTGTGTGTTAAAGAAATTGGTTCATGTAGTTGTGGAGGTTGGCAAGTAGGTTGATAGGCTGGAGATTGTGGGAAGAATCCATCTTGCAGTTTGACTCTGAAGTTAGTCTGCTGGCAGAATTTCTTCTTCATCGGGCAATGTTAGTCCTTTTCCTCTGAAGTTCTTCACGTCATTGGATGACACCCACCCACACTATGGAGGCCAGTCTGCTTTACTCAAAGACTACTGATTTAAATGTTAATCTCATCTAAAAATATATTCACATCAACATTTAAACTAGTGTTTCCATGGCCTGGACAAGTTGACACAAAAAACTAACCATGATAGCCTTCAGCCCAATTTTGTGTGGACTCTGGGGCCATAGTCTCCACCGATAATTTCTCCCAATTTTCTTCCAAAGTTCTTTGAAGTAATAAAGGGATTTCGGTAGTGGGTCTGAATACATTCTCTCTGCCTATCTCTTTGGGGTCCTTACCTTCTTAACAAGGCTTTCTCCTCTGTCCTTTTAACCTTACTAACCTATTAGAGTGAGGCCCTTTGGCGAAACAAGCAGCTACTATTAGGGACGTACCTAAAATACTTTTCCTTGATTTCATAGAGTTGGATGACCCAGTAAACCGCCTGGTGGTTTCCCTTGATGACCCTGCACTATTGTGTAGCCAAGTCTCTTGCCCTTAGAATTAACATATTTTTCTGATTTATTGTTTTCAGTGCCCCATATTCTCTGATCTATATCATCTATAGACACGGCATAAATATGTAATATTGAACCTTTACAAGTCAAAGTTGACTCCATTATTCAGAAGCCTGAATTGCCCCAATATCCTGTAAAACCCTAAGCATTAAAGACACTACAGCCATTGTTTCAGATTTTGTGGCTTAGGGCTTATTAATTCCTTGTATTAGTCCCTGAAGCATTCCTACCGTCCAGATAAAAAGTCCAAATGAAGATGGGTAACTATGTATATGACTTAAGGAACATAAATGTGCATGTTTCCTTGTGATCCCCAGCCCAAATATTATCCTGGCTTTTCTACCTCCAAATTCAACACCACAGTAGATCTCTGCTTAGTTTCTTTGGTATTCCTTTATCCTGAGTCATACTCTCTTTTTGTTTTCATGTGAAATAAACACCAATACACTTGGAATGTGATAACTGAATTGTTCACTGAAGCCATTTATCTTTCCTTAAGATGCTCAACCATAATGTCCAAGTTTTGTAATTTTCTCTCCCTTGATCCAATACGTAGATGACTTGTTCTTAGGTTCACCTAGTATAGCCTCTTATCAAGAGAACTGTGTCTCTTGGACAATTTGGTTATAAAAGGATATACGTTCTCTAGACATAAGTCACTATTTTGTTAGGCTCAAATTTGCTATTCATCTATCCCAAGAAGGTAAATTCCTCTCATAAGATTGAAAAATTATAATTCATTCTATCACCAGACCAAGTTAGAGCCCTTCTATATTTCTCTTGCCTTATTACTAAAGACTTTAGAAACTGACTTCCAGAAGAGTAGATTTGGAGACTATGGCAGAGCCTTCTCCCAAAACAACCATTTATCTGGGGAAAATTATTTTTAAAAGGCCTGATTATTTAAGTCTATGGTAATAGTACTAAAAACATACAAGAAATACAAAAACATTCATTTAAAAAAATATTTTAAATTGAGGTAAGAATGGTGATATTCTGTGGCTACACTTGAGTCACAACATGCTCCCCACTTTTCTTCCAGCTATATTTTATGGAAACTAACCTGGGTATACTATTCCTGGCAGATGTGCCCCAAAAGATGACAGCTCCCTCTCCTGCCAGCTCTCAGTCTACACTATAATTTCTTCCCAGGCCATGCAGGCTATCGGCATATTTCATCTCCCTCAACCCTGTGTTATAGGAGCTCTATTCCTGATTAGCTTTGCCAAGAGGACAGAGTTCTCTTCCTCTACCTACTCATAGGGTAGAAAATCTACTCCAGACAAAACAGACTGAGAACACAGGTTCAATCAATCCCACTCAAAATTGCTGGTAGAGTGGAGGCTCCATGCCAAGAGGGGCAAGCCACAGAGAACAGGAGCTAATACTGTCTCAGCGCCTACTTGGAGGACTCGAGCGTCGTTGAGGGACAACCTGTCACTACAGATCCTGTGTAGAAGTTCTGTGCAAGGAGAGAGGTAGGTACGGATGAAGAACTCTGTAGCTCTGCCTAAGTGGACTCACTTTATTTGGAACAGAGCATAGAGGATTTCATGCCTAAGGATATTGTCAAAAACTATGGAGATCTTAGTGTAGAATAATTAAGAATGCCCACAGCTCCATCATAGTAATTGCACCAGTGAAATGACAGAGCAATCAAAAATTTAAGAGAGAATTAGGGAAAGAAAAGCCTAGAAGACCTGTCTGGGATCATAGCCAAGCCTGGAGTTAGAAAAGCTGTGCATAAACACTATGCTGCTCCTATTCAGGAGTAATTGGAATAGACATGAAGAAGATTTAAAAACACTTCTCAGAATGTACACAGCTCAATGAACTAAGAGTGCAAGTCTCACTGACCAAACACTGGCAGAATTATGTACTCTGATACAGAGGTAACTCCCAGGGAGCTGGGCTTAAGAATAAAATCACAGGTACTCATGACAGTTAGAAGACGATGTGCAGGCTCAAGGCTGTGTTCTCTCAGAAGTGATTGAAAAGGGAAAAGCCAAGCTAATAGTCACTGACTGAATGTGAGGCAAAATTGTAAACTCTGGAACAGTGAGAGCAGCTTCCAGACCAAATACACATCCAATGGTAAAGGGTAAAAACTGAACTGGCAAAGAAGGCTTAAGCATATTTTGACCAACATGTGGCTTACTCTGACCCAGGGTTGACACTTATGTAGTCAGGCTAAAAGATAAAAAAGAAACAAACAAAAAATAACTGGGGACATCAGAGGCTGAATACTGTAGGGAAAATAGACTTCACATAGTTATATCAGCAAAGTCACTACAAATAAATAAGTGACAAGTCAACAGTAATATTCAGAGGGTAGGGAGACGTCAGTATTTGAAACTGATTAAAATATCTAAATATTTAGATAAACATATACAGTTATCTAAAATGTTCAGTTTTCAATAACAGAAAAACAGTGATCCATGCAATGAAATAGGAAAGTGTGACCCATACATAGCAAAAACGCAGTTAATACAAACTGCTTTCGGAAGTTCCAGATTTTGGACTTAGAAGAAAAACACCTGAAAGCAACCATTGTAAATATGTTCAAAGAACTAAAAAAAAAAATGAAGATGCCTAAATCATTTTTAAAAAGCATGCCTTGGCCAGTGTGGCTCAGTGGGTTGGGTGTCATCCTGAGCACTGAAGTGTTGCTGGTTTGATTCCCAGTCAGGGCACATGCCCAGGTTGTAGACTCCATGCCCAGTGGGGAGTGTGCAGGAGGCAGCTGATGGATGCTTCACTCTCACATGAATGTTTCTCTCTCTCCCTCTCCTGCTCTCTTCCCCTCTCTGTAAAACAAAAATCAATGAAAAATCCGTAAAAAAGAATTTAAAAACTGTGATAATAACATCTCAAGGAATAAAGACTATCAATTAAGAGTTCAAAATAAACCAGCCCTGGCTGGTGTGGCTCAGTTGGTTGGAGATCGTCCCATGTACGGAACTGTTGCTGGTTAGATTCTCAGTCAGGGCACCTGCCTGGGTTGTGTGCTAGATCCCCGGTGGGGGAGGTGGGGCATGTGTGGGGTTGTCGATCATGTTCTACTCTCACATTGCTGTCTTTTTCTCTCTCTCCTTCTGCCTACCTGTCTCTCTAAAACTCAATTGAAAATTAAAAAAAAATAAAAAGCATAGGTTGTGAAGGCCTGGGGTGGAACTGGAAATAGGTGGAGGAGGGCAATGGGGATAAAAAGGGGGGACATCTGTAATACTCTCAACAACAAAATTTAAAAATAAAATAAAACAAAAGGAATAAAAATAAGAAATATCTTATATAATTTAAAAAACAAAACCAAAGGGAAATTTGGAATTTGAAAAGTATACTAGCTGAAATAAAAAAATTAATAAAGGGGATTAGCAGTATATTTCAGCTGGTAGACAAAACAAAAACAGTGAAGTAGAAGCTGGGTCAACAGAGGTTATCAAACTGAAAAACAAAGAGAATAAAGAATGAAGACAAATGACCGGAGACCTAGAAATGCGAAATAAAATAGAAGACACCAATATACGTTCAATGGGAATACTAGAAAGAAAGCAGTGAGAAAACAAAAATTGTGACACTGGTTAAACATTTCTAATTTGATAAGAAAAAACCTTTAGTGAGAAAACAAAAATTGTGACACTGGTTAAACATTTCTAATTTGATAAGAAAAAAACCTTTTGTCTACAAATTCAAGAAACTTATGAAGCTCAAAGCAGATAACATGCATAAAATTCACACCCAGATACATTATATCTAAAATGTTGAAAGCCAGACCTCCTCCCACAACCACATCAAAATTACAACTACAACAAATCCATAATTCAGAACCACCTGAAATCGAGCTGAATGAAAGTCCTACAACTACGAAATTAAAGAATCCCCCACATCGAGACTGTTAGGAGGGGGAGAGGGACAGCGGGGCTTTTCCCACACCCACGTGTGGTGGATAAAAATTAGGAGGGTCATCTCTGCTGGGAAGGATCTTCCTGAGGAATGAGGGGTCCCCATTCCACACCAGGCACACACTCAGGTTTCCAGTGCCAGGAAGAGAAGTCCCCATTAATTCTGGCTGTAAAAACCAGCAGGAACTGAGGCTGAGGGAAGCTTTGGCTTCTGGAGCGCCAGGCAATTCCTCTTAAAAGGCCAGTGCACAGACTTACTCGGACTTGTTTTCTCTGAGCCGGAGGAGAGGCAGCTTTAAAGGCACCAGAGACATATAAGGAAGAATTGAGCTGTTTGGCCATGGGATGAGGGCTGGACAGGCAGTTTTCAGACAGATGTGATGGAGGAGGCCTT
The DNA here is from genome assembly GCF_014108415.1 of Molossus molossus. Classification (NCBI taxonomy): domain Eukaryota; kingdom Metazoa; phylum Chordata; class Mammalia; order Chiroptera; family Molossidae; genus Molossus; species Molossus molossus. The sequence goes on from NW_023425355.1 coordinate 100,898,848, forward strand.
TGTTTCTTTGGTGAGCCTTTACCCCGGCACTCAGACCAGAGCCATATCTGGGAATCCAGTAATCTGGCTCGCACTGTTTGCCTCGCCCTGGTGATTCCCTGAGGCCCTGGCCCACCCAACTTTCGGGTCCTTGCAAGCTGTTTATGAAAAATTTACTATGGATCCTGCTTCAGAGTGTCTAAAACCTCTCAAACAAGCAGCATCTGGTCTCAGCAAGCCCCATACCTTTGAGTAAGTGGCCCTAGGCCTGGCACTTGAGCAGGCAGCATTGGTTCACAACTTGGCTTTACCCAGGCACCTCCAAGCCCAGCACAATAAGCAGCCATCAGGCAGATGCCTTTGTAGCTTATGCTTAGTGGCCCCAGATAGAAAACAGGCAGAGGCTGACCTTGCCCCAGAGATAGAACACCCATTGGACTGCTTCAGAGCACATGGAAACACCACCACTCAACCACCTCCACAAGTGACACCCTCAAGGATTGGACTCAGTGGATACAAGAGTCCTGATGAAGCTCTGTGTGATGGACAGCTACATAGCTGATCCTCCAAAGTAGTCAGAGGGCAGGGGTCAGTGGGCACAGCCAGTCTTACAGGTAATCTGCCTGAGTCCATCCCTCCCGTTGACATGCCAACCGCAATCAAGACTCAATTACAACACAAGGGCATACAGTCCACAGGAGGGCTGCACCTGAAGGGCCCGGCTGTGGTGATCATGGAAGCTGTGCCCCTGGATCCTACAGGACCCCTACAATAGGACACCCACAAAGCCTAGGAAACATAGCAACTCTACCTAATACATGGAAACAATCACAGGGAAGCACCCAATATAAGGAGACAAAACAACATGTCCCAAATGAAAGAAAAGAACAAAACTCCAGGAAAAAATTTAAACAGAATGGAAATAGGCAATCAATCAGATGCAGAGCCCAAAAAACTGGTTATAACGTTGCTCAAAAACTTAATGAGACATTCAAGAAACTCAGTGAGACCTTCAAGGAAATTAAGGAGACCTCCAAGGAACTTAGTGAGAACATCAACAACATAAAAAAGGACCAGTCACAAATGAAGGAGGCACTAACTGAAATAAAGAATAATTTACAGGGAATCAATAGTAGAGTAGGTAATGCCAAGAAACAAACCATCAATTTAAAATATAAGGAAGCAAAAAACACCCAATCGAAACACCAAAAGGAAAAAAGAATCCAAAATCATGAGGATAGTGTAAGGAGCCTCTGAGACAACTTCAAGTGTGCCACCCTTCACATCATAGGGGTGCCAGAAGGAGAAGAGAGAGAGAGCAAGGAGTTGAAAACCTATTTGAGACAGTAATGACAGAAAACTTCCTTAACTTGTTGAAGGAAACAGACATACAAGACCAGAAAGCACAGAGAGTCCCAAAAAGATGAACTCAAAGACGTCCACACCAAGACACATCATCATCAAAATGCCAATGGTTAAATATAAAGTGAGAATCTTAAAAGCAGCAAGAGAAAAGCAGTTCATAACCTACAAAGGAGCTCCCATAAGACTGTCAGCTGAGTTCTCAAAAGAAAACTTGCAGGCCACAAAACAGTGCCCAGAGATATTCAAGGTGATGAAGAGCAATGACCTACAGGCAAGATTACTCTGTCCTGCAAAGCTATTATTTAGAATCAATGGACATATCAAGAGTTTCCCAGACAATAAAAAGCTAAAGTAATTCATCACCACCAAACCAGTATTATGTGAAATGTTGAAAGGTCTTCTTGAAGGTGAAAAAAAAAAAAAAATACAAACAATAAAATGGTAATGAATACATATCTATCAACAATTGAATCTAAAAACAAAATGACCAAGCAGAGCAGAAACAGCCTCATAGATGCAGAGAACTTTTTGTTGCTTGCCAGATGGGTGGGAGCAGGGGGTGGGTGAAAAAAATGAAGGAATTAAGAAGTACAAATCTAAATCTCATCCAGGACCTGTTGTTCATATAAGTGATAAACCAATGGATGAAGGAAAGGTTTTGATTGGCTATGAATCTGGAACAGTAGTATTATGGGACCTAAAATCAAAGAAAGGTGACTAAAGATATACATATGATGAGGCTATCCACTCTGTGGCTTGGCATCATGAAGGAAAACAATTTGTTTGTAGTCATTCAGATGGCACCTTGACTATATGGAATGTGAGGTCCCCTGCTAAATCTATACAGACAATCACTTCCCATGGAAAACAGTTAAAGGATGGGAAGAAGCCAGAACCATGCAAACCTATCCTCAAGGTGGAATTCAAAACAACTAGATCTGGGGAACCTTTTATTATTTTATCAGGAGGTTTGTCATATGATACTGTAGGAAGAAGACATCGCTTAACAGTTTTGCTGGGAAAAGTACTGCTGTGATAGAAATGGACTATTCCATTGTTGATTTTCTAACTCTATGTGAAACATCATACCCAAATGATTTTCAGAAATCATATGCTGTGGCTGTTCTTCAAGAAAAGGATTTAGTACTGATAGACTTTGCACAAAATGGATATCCTATATTTGAAAATCCCTACCCTTTGAGTATACATGAATCTTCTGTTACATGTTGCGAATATTTTGCTGATTGTCCTGTGGACCTTATTTCTGCACCTTATTCTGTTGGAGCTAGACAGTAACATCAAGGTTACAGCAAAAAAGAAATGGCCCATCAGTGGAGGTAATTGGGGCTTGGGTGCTCAAAGTTACCCAGAAATAATTACACAGGGCATGCTGATGGGTCTATTAAGTTCTGGGATGCTTCTGCAATAACTCTACAAGTATTATATAAACTAAAGACAGCTAAAGTACTTGAAAAGTCAAGAAATATAGATGACAAGCCAAACACAGACATTGTAGATGAAGATCCATATGCCATTCAGATCATCTCCTGGTGTCCCGAAAGTAGAATGCTATGCATAGCCGGTGTTTCAGCTCCTGTCATTATTTACAGATTCAGCAAACAAGAAGTTATTATAGAAGTCATCCCGATGCTTGAAGTTCAATTGTTATACGAGAATGATGTGGAATCCCCGGAGGGTGAACAGGCACCACCTCTGCCAACACCAATGGGGGCTACCAGTCCTCAGCCCATCCCTCCTCAGTCTCATCCTTCCACCAGCAGCAGTTCCCCTGATGGCCTTTGAGATAATGTCCCTTGTTTAAAAGTTTAAAATTCACCACTTAAACAGTCACCAGGTTATCAGACAGAACTAGTTATTCAGTTGGTATGGGTGGGTGGAGAACCACCACAACAAATAACCAGCCTGTCAGTGAATTCTTCCTATGGATTGGTAGTTTTTGGCAATTGTAATGGCATTACAGTTGTTGACTACCTACAGAAAGCAGTACTCCTCAACCTGGGCACTATTGAATTATATGGCTCTAATGATCCTTATCGGAGAGAACCCAGGTATCCTCGTAAACCTCGACAACCTTCAGGAGCAGGTCCGTGTGATATTAATGAAGGTACAGTAGTTCCAGAGGATCGCTGCAAATCTCCAACTTCCGATGTGGAAGTTATGTACTATGACTGGATTTCTCTTTGTTTACATGGCGCCCTTATGGACTAGCAGGCAAAGATGTCAAGGAAGGTAAGCTTGCCTACTGACCTAAAGCCTGACTTAGATGTAAAAGAGAATTCCTTCAGACGGTCCTGGAGTTCAAGCGTAACCAGCATGGATAAAGAATCTAGAGAACAATCTCTGCTCTCCATTTTTGTGAAACTTTTACTCGAAAGGCAGATTCGTCTCCTTCCCCGTGTTTATGGGTTGGTACTACGCTGGGAACAGTGCTTGTCATTGCACTAAACCTTCCCCCAGGAGGAGAGCAAAGATTTCTTCAGCCAGTAATTGTGTCTCCGAGTGGAACAATATTGAGGTTAAAAGGGGCGATCCTGAGAATGGCATTCCTGGACACCACTGGCTGCTTAGTGCCACCTGCATTTGAATCCTGGCGAGAATTCAGTGTTCCTGAAGAAAAAGATGAAAAGGAGAAATTGAAAAAAAAACGATCGGTCTCTGTATCCCCTTCCTCTTCTCAGGAACTTAGTGAAAACCAGTATGCAGTGATATGTTCTGAAAAGCAAGCAAAAGTAATCTCACTGCCAGCTCAGAACTGTGCTTATAAGCCAAACATTACAGAGACCTCATTTGTTCTTCGTGAAGATAGTGTGGCATTGAGTAACAGTATCTGCCTTGCCTGTTTCTGTGCCAATGAACATATTATGACTCTTAGTTTGCCAAGTTTAAGGCCTCTGTTGGAAGTGTATTACTTGCCCCTTACCAATATGTGAATAGCCAGAACATTCTGCTTCACCAACAATGGGGAAGCATTGTATCTTGTTTCACCTACAGAGATCCAGAGACTCACTTACAGCCAAGAGACCTGTGAAAATCTTCAGAAAATGTTGGGTGAACTCTTCCCTCCTGTAGAAACACCTGAAGTACCAAACAGGGGATTCTATAGAGGTTTATTTGGCAGTGGTGCCCAATCTCTTGATAGAGAAGAACTATTTGGAGAACTGCCCTCAGGAAAGGCTTCAAGAAGTCTTGCACAGCATATCCCTGGTCCTGGTGGCACTGAAGGTGTGAAAGGAGCTACATCTGGAGTTGTTGGTGAATTAGCACGAGACAGGTTGGCACTAGATGAAAGAGGGCAGAAACTGGGTGACCTGGACGAAAGAACCACAGCCATGTTATCCAGTGTAGATTCATTTTCTAAAGATGCCCATGAGATGATGTTGAAATACAAAGATAAGAAGTGGTACCAGTTCTGACCACCAGAAGTCCAACTAAGTCCAACTTCAGCCAAAAGGAAAAATAATTTTTCTTTTTCATTTTGTTGATTTAATTTAGGAAAGTTAACATGAGAGGATGTTCATTGCTGGAGACTGTTCTTTCCTAGCACAATCATGCACTGTTTTACCTCAGTCCTTTGACTTTAACTGAGGCGTATTCACACACTCGGTGTGGAGCAGAGGGTGTGTGCCCGCTCTGAGATGGCAGTCTGGGAACTGAGCAGGTCACACTTTACAGATGAAGAAACAAAGGGGGATGCTGAGGAGGCATGGCAGGGTCTGTTCCTGGATCAATCCTGCGTTAAACTGTCATACGCCAAAACAGTTATGCTGTTGTATCTGCCATCAGTGTTAGACCTTTGAGGGAGAGGTAAGAAGTGAGAAGTTCTGAAGCTGAAATGGTTATGTTTGTCTCATTGAGTGAATTATAAACGGCTGTCTTGGACGTTCCCTGCCTTAAACTGTTTGGTCATCAGTATCATTAGTGGAAAAGAAACAAACTGTTTGTTACCATATCTTTAGACAGATAAGCTGAATGGTGGACTTTAAATAATAAAAACATACACACAGTTGACTTGTGTATGGGCTACTCTTGGATTCCTGTTATTGTATACTTGTGTTTAGTCCATATTTTGTCAAAAGCAAAACAAGGTGATACATCACTTTTCATTGAAAAGAAAAGTGTAGAGCATGACTGAACTGCTCATCGTTCTAGGAGTTTCCATGTGGTGGCCAAACAGTGTGGAAAAGTGAGAAAAACCTCCATTGTGGTGAGGAGAATATGTCAATGTCCCTCGTCCTTGTTCTCATTAATTCAGCTAAAGATGGATTTGGCCAAAATAGTTACCAGTTACATTTGTAGAAATGTTGAAATTGGCTAAGTTTTTCATTTTGCTTGATTTTTTATAAAATGTTTAACCAAATGTACCTTTGCATTATTTAATTAAAATTGCTTTATAAATGTTTCGTTATTTTAGTCAAGTGCTCAGCTCCCTTTTCAAAATGCCCTTGATTTGCTGACAGTTCCAGTACACTTAGGCGATGAACCAGTTAAATCTCAGCGCACATGATGTCGCATGGAGAACCGCAAGCATCTGTCGTCAATAATTACCCATATAAGAGTCTAGTCTGATGACCTACAAAACATTTCCTGTAGAAATAACACTATACATCTGTGCATGTCCTTTCAAAGTTTTCAAAAGCCCAACGAAAGAAAAATATGTGCATTTTTGTAACTAAATTATTTCTGTACTGGAATTTAATGCAAATGAGACTGGCAGTGGACGACATATGTTTGATTCCCAAAATAGCATTACAGACAGAAAGGATACAACTCGGTAGACTTTGGAAGTAAGTAATTTCATAACACAGGCATCTGAGATTATTATTGATGGTTATTAAAGCAACAAAGGAAGAGCAAAACAGAAGCATTACCCTTGATAAAATTAAATTTTTTTTTCCTACAAAGAAATTGTTTAAAACCGTTTTCTTTTTTCATTGAGATAATTAGAGCACAAATTGATAGCAAACATGATGGTTGCTTTTTCTATTCCATATGATCATTAAAGGTATCTGTAGAACACCTTGATTCCATGCAGTCTGTTATGCATCGTTTCCTCTTCACTGTTTATTTACATTTTATAACGTGCACTACAGGGTAAAGATGTTTACATTAAAATTTACTTTAAATATCATTAGAGAGGGACTAAATATATGCGATACAGATGATTGATCAAGCCAAAATAAACATTAAAAAAAAGAAGTACAAATTTATTTTTAGACTGATAAACCTGAAAGGGAAGTGTAGGAGGAGGGCAGGATGAGATAAAGCAATGAACTTTTATGCATATATGCACAGCCAAATGGACACCAACAACAGTGTGGATAGGGGAGGAGGGTATCAATGGGGAGAAAAAGGGAGACATCGGAATACATTCAACAACAAGTATGAGTTTAAAAAAATTTTGAGAGCCAAAGATAAAAGAGAAATTCTTGAAAGCCATGAGAAGAAAAATACTCATAACTTACTAGATTACATCAGCAATGTTAACAGTGTACTTCTCATCAGAAACAATGAAAAAAGGGCAGGGAGTCTCGAGCCAGAAAGGGTGGAAACTTGGTGAGGGTTGGAACTCTCTTGCCCAGCAGCCAGAGCTTGGGGCAAAGAGGCCTGCCGCATTGCAGCCTGTGGAGGTGCCAATGCACGAAGGAAGCAGGCGCTGGCCAACAGGTCGATGTGCCCTTCCCAGATCAATCCCTGTCCCCTCCTGTCACTACACCTCCCACCATAAAGATATAGGGATTCCAAAATGGCGGCAGAGTGAATGGAAGCTACACAGACCATCTCCCAGGACCAAACTGGAATTGCAACTAACATAAAGACAAATCGTCGAGAAAAAGCAACAGAAAAGCATCTTATGACAACCATATAAACAGGGACACTTATTTGATCTTGGTAGGATTTCAGAGGCACGAAAGGGAGACTGGGAGCCCAAAACAGCAGTGGTCTTAGCTGTGAGCAGCACCCTAAACTCCCAATCCCGCTCCACATCGCAGAGAGCTGAGACAGAGCACTAAAATAGCCACAGCCACTCACCTTGGGCTTCAGCAGAGGGAGGGCAGAATGGACAGGAACTGTGTGGGGACACTCGAGATTTGGAACCCACTCAGAGCTTTTGCTGAGTTGCAGCCATGCAGGATGGTGGCCATCTTACTTTTTCCCAAAGCTCTGGGGAGAGGTGGTGGCCCCTCCTTCAGAGATTCAACCCCACACAGGTAGGCCATTAAAATGCAAATTGAAGCTCATTAACAACCAGCATTTGCCCGAGCCTCAGGATATCCTCTTATAGTGAACACCTGAGGGAGTTTTTCATTCAACAGAGAACCCAAGGCTCTTCAAGTAACCTCGACTAATAGCCTCCAGGCAAAATGCTAGATGATAAGTGAACCATTCCTGGGCTTGCAACTCTACTGAGGAAAGTGAGACTTGACTGTGGTGGTTAACATGGGTCCTCTCACACTCATCCAAACCAATAGAGGGAGCCATAAACAGCAGAATGCCAACACCAACAGGGGAAATTTGGGAGGCTCCAAGCCCACTGAGATAGCCAAAATGGTGATACAAAGAAACAACTCAAAAATGAAAGAACAAGAAACCTCTACCGAAGATGATGTAAATGAAATGCAGTTAAGCAAGTTAACAGAGCTAGAATTCAGAGCCGTGATTTTGAGGAAGCTCAACAGCATGAGTAAAACATCAACATCATGAGTAAAGACATAGAAACATTGAAAATCAATCAATTGGAAATGAAAAAGCAGCAAGAAGAAATGAAGAATGACGTAGTAGAAATAGAGAACACATTGGAAGGACTAAACAGTGGGGTAGAAAAAGATGAGGACCAGATCAGTGAATTAGAAGACAGAGTAGAAAAAATGAGCCAATCAAAAAACTAAAGAAAATAAATTAAAAAACAGGAAGAGAGCTTAAGAGAAATGTGAAACAACTGGAAACAAAATAATATTTGCATCATAAGAGTCCCAGAAGAAGAAGAAAATGAGCAAGTGTTAGAGAATATATTTCAAAAAATATTGACAGAGGGAAAATGGCGGCGGAGTGAACGAAAGCTACACAGACCGTCTCCCAGAACCAAACTGGAATTACAACTATAACACAGACAAATCGACGGGAAAAACCAACAGAAAAGCAGCTTGAGAGGACCATACAATGAGGGACACTGACTCCATCCTGGTAGGATTGCGAAGGCACGAGACGGGGGCTGGGAGCCCACGGTTGGCAGCTCGGCAGTGGCCTCAGCTGGGAGCAGCGCCCTCGGGTTACACTCCCAAGTGGCTCCACAGGGCAGAGCCGGGACAGAGGCTGAAACAGCCACAGCCACTCACCTTGGGCTCCGGCAAAGGGAGGGCCGACAGGACTGGAGCTGTGTCGGGACACTCGGGATCTGGAGGGCGCTCAGAGCTTTGGCTGAGTGCAGCCACTCAGGACGGTGGCCACATTGCTCCTTCCCAGGGCTCTGAGAGAGGCAGCAGCCCCTCCCTCGGAGATCCAACCCCACCCTGTGGGCCATTGAAGTGCTAATTGAGGCTCACTAATGACCAGCATCTGCCCAAACCTCCGGATATCCCCTTGTGCTAATCACCTGAGGGAGCTTTTCAATCAACTGACAACCCAAAACTCATCAGGTAACCTAGACTGCTAGCCTCCAGGCAAAAAGCAAGACGATAACAGTACCTTTCCTGGGCTGGGAACTTTAACCAGGAAAGTAAGACTTGACAGTGGTGTTCAACGTGGGTCCTCCCTCGCTCATCTAAACACAGGAGAGGGAGCCACAAACAGCAGAACACCAACACCCACGGGGAAAATTTGACAGGCTCCAAAGCTCACAGTGATAGCTAAAATGGTGAAACACAGAAACAGAAGCCAAATGAAAGAGCAAGAGACCTCCACCGAAGATGAGATCAATGTGGAGCAATTAGGCATGTTAACAGAGCTAGAATTCAGAGCCATGATCTTGAGGAAGCTGAACAGCATGAGTAAGGACATAGAGACACTGAAAATAAGCCAATTGGAAATTAAAAACCAACAAGAAGAGATAAAAAATGACATACCAGAAATGAAAAACACATTGGAAGGTTTAAAAAGCAGAGTAGAGGAAGCTGAGGACCGGATCAGTGAATTAGAAGACAGGGTAGAAAAAATCAACCAATCAGAAAAACAAAAGGAAAAAACTATTAAAAAACAGGAAGACAGCTTAAGAGAACTATGGAACAACTGGAAACATAATAATATTCGCATCATAGGAGTCCCCGAAGAAGAAGAAAATGAGCAAGGGATAGAGAATACATTAAAAAAAAAATTGTGACAGAAAACTTCCCTAATTTGGTGAAGGAAGAAGGCATTCAAGTTCAAGAAGCACAGAGAATCCCAAGTAAGAAGAACCCAAACAGGCCCACACCAAGACACATAGTAATTAAAGTGCCACAAATTAAAGACAAAGAGAGAATCCTAAAAGCAGCAAGAGATAAGCAACAGGTTACCTACAAAGGGAACCCCATAAGGCTCTGAGCTGACTTCTCACAAGAAACACTACAGGCCAGAAGAGAATGGCATGAAGTAATCAAAGTCATGAAAAACAAGAATCTGAATCCAAGACTACTCTACCCAGCAAGGCTATCATTCAAAATAGAAGATCAAATAAAGAGCTTCCCAGACAAAAAAAGGCTAAGGGAATACATTAGCACCAAACCAGCACTGCAAGAAATGTTAAAAGGACTGCTGTAATTAGCAGTAGAAATGGGAAGAAAAATAGAACCACACTAAACAAAAATGGCAATAAATAAGTACATATCAATAATCACCTTAAACGTAAATGGATTGAATGCTCCTATAAAAAGACACAGAGTAGCTGATTGGATAAGAAAGCATGACTCATCTATATGTTGTTTACAAGAGACCCACCTCTCAACAAAAGACTCACATAGGTTGAAAGTGAAGGGATGGAAAAAAAATTTCCAAGAAAATGGAAAGCAAAAAAAAAGCTGGGGTAGCAATTCTCATATCTGATAAAATAGATTTCAAAATGAAGACCATAACTAGAGACAAAGACGACCACTACATAATATTGAAAGGATCTATCCAACAGGAAGATATAACCTTGATATACATATATGCACCCAATATAGGAGCACCAAAATATATTAAAAATCTTCTGGAGGACTTCCAAGGAGAAATCGACAACAATACAATCATAGCAGGGGACTTCAACACCCCGTTGACAGCACTGGATAGATCCTCTAGGCAAAAAATTAGCAAGGAAACAGAGACTCTAAATGAAGCACTAGACCAAATGGATTTAATAGATATCTACAGAGAATTACACCCCAAAACTACAGAATACACATTCTTCTCAACTGCACATGGGACATTCTCAAAGATAGACCACATGATAGCACACAAACTAAATCTCTACAAGTTCAAGAAGATTGAAATCGTATCAAGCATCTTCTCAGATCACAATGGCATGAAACTAGAAATCAATTGCAACAAGAACATGCAAAGACATTTCAACACATGGAGTCTAAATAGCATGTTATTAAACAATGAATGGGTCACCGAGGAGATCAAGGAAGAAATTAAAAACTTCCTGGAAACCAATGAAAATGAACACACAACAACACAAAATCTATGGGATGCAGCGAAAGCAGTTCTGAGAGGGAAGTTCATAGCACTACAGGCCTACCTCAAAAAACAAGAAAAATTTATAATTGACTGTCTAACCTCACAACTTAAAGAATTAGAAAGCAAACAAAAAGAAAACCCCAGAGCAAGTAGAAGGAAGGAAATAGTAAAGATCAGAGCAGAAATAAATGACATAGAGACCAAAAAAAAAAACAATTCAAATGATCAATGAAAGAAAGGGCTGTTTTTTCAAAAAGATAAACAAGATTGATGGACCCATAGCTAGACTCACCAAGAAACAAAGAGGGAGAACCCAAATACACAAAATCAGAAATGAAAGAGGAGAAGTAACAACCAACACCACGGAAATACAAAAGATCGTTAACAATTACTATGAACAACTATCTAAGCGAAATGGACAAATTTCTAGAAACACACAGTCTCCCAAAACTATTCCCCGAAGAGATAGAAAACTTGAACAGACCAATAACAACTAAGGAAATTGAAGAGGTAATCAAGACTCTCCCGGCAAACAAAAGCCCAGGCCCAGATGGCTTCACGGGGGAGTTTTACCGAACATTCAAAAAAGAACTAACACCCATTCTCCTCAAACTATTTCAAAAAATTCAAGAAGAAGGAAGACTTCCAAACACGTTCTATGAGGCCAGCATAATTCTAATTCCAAAACCAGAAAAAGACACTACCAAGAAAGAAAACTACAGGCCAAAATCCCTGATGAACATAGACACCAAAATCCTGAACAAAATAGTAGCAAATAGGATCCAGAATTACATCAAAATAATCATTCACCATGACCAAGTGGGATTCATTCCAGGGATGCAAGGCTGGTACAATATTCGCAAATCAATAAACGTGATACACCACATAAACAAAATGAAGAATAAAAACCACATGATCATATCAATAGATGCTGAAAAAGCATTCAACAAAATCCAGCATCCATTTCTGATAAAAACGCTCAGCAATGTAGGAATAGAGGGATCATATCTCGACATAATAAAGGCCATATATGAAAGACCTACAGCCAACATCATACTCAATGGACAGAAACTAAAAACATTTCCATTAAGAACAGGAACAAGACAGGGATGTCCACTTTCACCACTCTTATTTAACATTGTACTGGAAGTCTTAGCCACAGCAATCAGACATGAAGAAAAAATAAAAGGGATCAAAATTGGAAAGGAGGAAGTGAAACTGTCATTATTTGCAGATGGCATGATATTATACATAGAAAACCCTAAAGACTCCATCAAAAATCTACTAGACTTAATAAATGAATTTGGTAAAGTAGCAGGATACAAAATTAATGTCAAGAAATCGACGGCATTCTTGTACACCAATGATGAACTCACAGAAAGAGAAACTGAAAAAACAATCCCATTTACCATCGCTCCAATAAAATTATGATACCTAGGAATAAACTTAACCAAAGAAGTAAAGGACCTATTTGCAGAAAAATACAGGTCATTGAAAAAAGAAATAGAGGAAGATATAAAAAACTGGAAGCACATACCCTGTTCATGGATTGGAAGAATTAACATCATTAAAATGTCCATACTACCCAAAGCAATCTACAGATTCAATGCAATCCCCATCAAAATACCAATGACATATTTCGTACAACTAGAACAAATACTTCAGAAGTTTATATGGAACCAAAAATACCCCGAATAGCCACAGCAATCTTGAAAAAAAAGAACAAAGTAGGTGGGATCACAATACCAGATATCAGGTTATACTACAAAGCGACTGTAACCAAAACAGCCTGGTACTGGCACAAGAACAGGCATATAAACCAGTGGAACAGAACTGAAAACCCAGAAATGGACCCAAGGCAATACGCTCAATTAATATTTGACAAAGGTGGCAAGAGCATACAGTGGAGTAAAGACAGCCTCTTTAATAAATGGTGTTGGGAAAATTGGACAGCTACATGCAAAAAAATGAAACTAGACCATCAACTTACACCATACACAAAAATAAACTCAAAATGGATAAAAGACTTAAATGTGACCCGTGAATCCATAAAAATTCTAGAAGAAAATGTAGGCAACAAAATTTCGGACATCACACGGAGCAGAATTTTCACTGATACATCACCTAAGGCAACAGAAATAAAGGAGAAAATGAACACATGGGACTACATCAAACTAAAAAGCTTCTGCACGGCAAAAGAAACAATCATCAAAATGGAAAGGCAACCCACTGTATGGGAGAACATCATTGCCAATGATGTATCAGATAAGGGGTTAATTTCCAATATATATAGAGTGCTCATACAACTCAACAAAAGGAAGACAAAGAACCCAATTAAAAAATGGGCAGAGGAGCTGAATAGACACCTCTCCAAACAGGACATACAAATGGCCAAAAGTCATATGAAGAAATGCTCAAAATCACTAATCATCAGAGAGATGCAAATTAAAACAACAATGAGGTATCACCTCACACCTGTCTGAATGGCCGCCATCAACAAATCATCAAACAACAAGTGTTGGCGAGGGTGTGGAGAAAAGGGGACTCTAATACACTGCTGGTGGGAATGCAGACTGGTGCAGCCACTATGGAAAACAATATGGTGCTAACTCAAAAAATTAAAAATTGAACTTCCATTTGACCCAGTGATCCCACTGCTGCGGTTATACCCTAAAAAGCCTGAAACACCAATCACGAAGAATATATGTACCCCCATGTTCATAGCCGCACTATTTACAATAGCTAAGATCTGGAAACAGTCCAAGTGTCTACCAGTAGAAGAATGGATAAAAAAGCTCTGGTACATATACACAATGGAGTACTATGCAGCAGTAAGAAAGAAAGATCTCTTATCCTTTGAGACGACATGGAGGGACCTGGAAAGTATTATCCTAAGTGAAAGAAGCCAAGCAGAAAAAGTCAAATACCACATGATCTCACTTATATACAGAATATAACGAACGTAACAGTCTGAGGAATACAGTAGACCCAGAAAAATGGAAGTAGGGCACAGACTGACATCCCTCAGAAGAGGGGTTGGGGGGTTGGGGGTGGGAAGAGATAAACCACAGAACTTATATGCATGTATGCATGCCAATGGACATGGACAACTAAGCCGGGGATGGGGCGGAGGTGGGTTGGGGTGGGGGGTGCCAATGGGGTAAAAAGTTAAAATATCTGTAACAAGTTCCTGCATCTAGCTTGACTCCTAGGTGTAGCTGAGATTTGTGAATTTCCTCTATATAATCTTTACTTCACAAATAAAAAAAAAAATATTGACAGAAAAGTTCTCTAATATAATGAAGGAAGAAGGCATCCAAGTTCAAGAAGCACATAGAGCCTCAACTAAGAAGAACCCAAGGAGGCCCGCACCAAGACACAGAGTAATAAAAATGCAAAAATTAAAGACAAAAGAGAATCCTAGAGGCAGCAAGAGATCAGCAACTGGTTACCTACACAGGAACCCCCATAAGGCTATCAGCTGACTTCTCAACAGAAACACTACAGGCCAGAAGGGAGTGGCATCATGAAATAATCAAGGTCATGAAAAACAAGATCTGAGTTCAAGACTAGTGTACCCCACAAAACTATTATTCAAAATAGAAGGTCAAATAAAGACCTTTTGAGACAAAAATAGGCTAAGGGAATACATTATCACCAAACCAGCACTGCTAGAAATGTTAAAAGGACTGCTGTAATTAGTAGAAGAAATGGAAACAAAAATAGAATCACACTAAATAAAAATGGCAATAAATAAGCACATATCAATAATCACCTTAATTTTAAATGTATTTAATGCTCAGATAAAACGACACAGAGTAGCTGATTGGATAAGAAAGCATAACTCATATATATGTTGTTTACAAGAGAACAACTTCACAACAAAAGACTCACATAGGTTGAAAGTGAAGGGATGGGAAAAAATCTTCCAAGCAAACAGAAAGGAAAGAAAAGTTGTGGTAGCAATACTCCTATCTGATAAAATACATTTCAAAATGAAGGCGATAACTAGAGACAAAGAAGGCCACTACATAATATTGAAAAAAAAATCTATCCAACAGGAAGATATAACCTTGGTAAACATATATGCACTCAATACAGGACCACCAAAATATATTAAAAATTGAAAGTACTGCAAAAGAACAAATGACAGCAATACAATCATAGCACGGGACATCAATACCCCACTGACATCACTGGATAGATCTTCTAGACTAAAAATTAGCAAGGAAACAGAGACTCAAAATGAAGCACTAGACCAAATGGATTTAAGACATATCTACAGAGAATTAAAGCCCAAAACTACAAAATTCACATTCTTCTCAAGTGATTATGGGACATTCTCAAAGATAGACCACATGTTAGGACACAAACAAGTCTCTACAAGTTCAAGAAGATTAAAATCATATCAAGCATCTTCTCAGATCACAATGGCATAAAACTACAAATCGATTGAAAGAAGAACATGAAAAGACATTGGAACACATGGAGGAAAAATAGCATGTTATTAAACAATGAGCGGGTTACCGATTAGATCAAGGAAGAACTTAAAAACTTCCTGGCAATCAATGAAAAGGAACACACACAAACACAAAATCTATGGAATGCCGTGAAAGCAGTTATGCGAGGGATGTTCATAGCACTACAGGCCTACCACAAGAAACAAGAGAAATGTCTAATTGACATCAAACCTCACAACTTAAAGAATTAGAAAGCAAAGAAAAAGAAAACCCCAGAGCAAGTAGAAGAAAGGAAATAGTAAAGATCAGAGCAGAAATAAATGACATAGAGACCAAAAAAAAAAAAAAAACCAATTCAAAGAATCAATAAAACAAAGAGCTGTTTTTTCGAAAAGATAAACAAGATTCAAGGACCCTTAGCTAGACTCACCAAGAAACAAAGAGAAAGAACCCAAATACACAAAATCAGAAATGAAAGAGAAGTAACAAGTGACACCACAGAAATACAAAGGATCATTAACAAATTCTATGAACAATTATATGGCAACAAATTCGACAATCTAAGCAAAATAGACAAATTACTAGAAACATATAGTCTTCCAAAACTGGACCGGGAACAGATAGAAAACTTGAACAGACCAATGACAACCAAAGAAATTGAAGAGGTAATAGGACTCTCAAAGCAAACAAAGGACCAGGCCTGGATGGCTTCACGGGGAATTTTACTGAACATTCAAAGAAAATCTAACACTCATTCTCCTCAAAGTATTTCAAAAATTGCAGAAGAAGGAAGACTTCCAAACTTAGTTTTTGAGGCCAGCATAATTCAAATTCCAAAACCAGAAAAAGACACTACAAAGAAAAAAATCCTATAGGCCAATATCCCTGATGAATATAGACGCCAAAAATCCTGAACAAAATACTAGCAAATCGGATCCAGCAATACATCAGAAAAATTAGTCATCATGACCAAGTAAGATTAATTCCAGGGATGACAGGCTGGTACAATATTCGCAAATCAATAAATGTGATACGCCACTTATACAAAGTGAAGAATAAAAACCACATGATCATATCAGTAGATGCTGAATAAGCATTCAACAAAATCCAGCACTGCTTTCTGATAAAATGTCTCAGCAATGTGCGAGTAGAGAGATCATATCTCGACATAATAAAGGCTATATATGATAGACCTATAGTCAATATCATACTCGAAGGGCAAAAACCAAGAGCATTTTCCTTAAGAACAGGAACAAGACAGGGATGCCCACTTTCACCACTCTTATTTAACATAGTACTGGAAGTCTTAGTCACAGCAATCGAACATGAAGAAAAAATAAGAGGGATTCAAATTGGAAAAAAGGAAGTAAAACTGTCATTATTTGCAGATGACATGATAGTAAACATACAAAACTCTAAAGACTCCATCAAAAATCTACCAATTTATTTAATTTATTTATTTAATAAATAAATTTGGCAAAGTGGCAGGATACAAAATTAATGTCAAGAAATCCATGGCATTCTTATGCACCAATGATGAAGTCACAAAAAGAGAAACTTAAAAAAAAAAAAAAAATTCCATTGCAGCAAAAAAATTAAGATATCTAAGACTAAACTTAACCAAAAAAGTAAAAGACCTATTTGCAGAAAACTACAGGAAATTTAAAAGTGAAATAGAGGAAGATATACAGAAGTGGAAGCACATATCTTATTCATGAATTGGAAGAATTTAAATTATTAAAATGTCCATATTACCCAAAGAAATCTACACATTCAATGCAATCACCATCAAAATACCAAAGACCTATATCACAGAACTAGAACAAATACTTCAAAAGTTCATATGGAACCAAAAAAGACTCGAATCGGCAACAGCAATCTTGAAAAAGAAGGACAACATAGGTGGGTTCACAAATTTCAGACATCATACGCAGCAGAATTTTTACTGATACATCACCTAAGGCAACAAAAACAAGGCAGAAAATAAACACATGGGACGATATCAAACTCAAAAACTTCTGCAAGGCAAAAGAAACAACTATCAAAAGGGAAAGTCAATCTACTGTATGGGAGAGCATAATTTCTAATGATACTTGGGGTAAGGGGTTAATTTCCAAAGTATATAGAGTACTCATACAACTCAATAAAAGGTAGACAAAAAACCCAATTTAAAAAATGGGCAGGGGAAGTAAATAGACACCTCTCCAAACAGGACATACAAATCACCAAGAGACATATGAAGAAATGCTCAACGTCACTTATTATCAGAGAGATGCAAATTAAAGCAACAGTGAGGTATCACCTCATACCTGTCAGAATGGCCATCATCAACAAATCATCAATCAACAAGTATTGGTGAGGGTGTGGAGGAAAGGCGACTCTAGTACACTGCTGGTGGGAATGCAAACTGGTGCAGCCACTATGGAAAACAATAGAATGTTACCTCAAAAAATTAAAAATTGTATTGCCATTTCACCTAGTGGTCCCACTTCTTGGAATATACCCTATGAATCCTGAAACACCAATCAGAAGGAATATATGTACTCCCATGTTCATAGCAGCACTATTTATAATAGCCAAGATCTGGAAGCAGCCCAAGTGTCCATCAGTAGACAAGTGGATAAAAATGTTGTGGTATACATACCCCATGGAGTATT
The DNA here is from genome assembly GCF_014108415.1 of Molossus molossus. Lineage (NCBI taxonomy): Eukaryota > Metazoa > Chordata > Mammalia > Chiroptera > Molossidae > Molossus > Molossus molossus. The sequence continues at coordinate 100,916,960 of NW_023425355.1, forward strand.
ATGCAGCTGTAAGAAAAAAAGATCTCTTATTCTTTGAGACGACATGGAGCAACTTGGAAAGTATTATCCTAAGGAAACAAGTTAAGCTGAAAAATCAAATACCGCATGATCTCACTTATATTTTGAATGTAATGAACCTAACAGCCTGAGGAATAGCATAGACCTGGACATGTTGAAGTGGGATACAGACTGAAAACCCACGGAAGAGGGGGTGGTGGGGAGAGGAAAGAGATAAACCACAGAACTTATATGCATGTACGCATAACCAATGGACATGGACAACACCGGGGACGGGGTGGGGTGAATGGGTAGGAGTTTGTCAATGAAGAAAAAAAGGAGAAACAATTGTAACAAAAATAAATTAATAAAAAATAAATATAGATATAAAAAAATAAAAATAAACAATAGAGGCTATCAGGGAGAGGAACATCATATTTAAAATGCTAAAAGTTATTTTTCAGATGGCTGCGGGCAGGACCGGAGCGAGGGTGAGAATGTGAGAGTGTAAGCGAGTGTGAGAGAAAGTGAGTGGAAGTGAGTGTGGACGTGCAAACTCGACCATTGCACAAATATGGGGCAGAAGGTTCCTGTGCTGTGGAGAAAAAGCAGCCAGATACCGTGGTAAGAGGCTACTCAGGATGTTTTTCCCTGAGCAGCTGGGAGGCCCTGCCATTTTGGAAAATCCCTGGTCTTTTCTGAGAAGAGGCAGTGGGAGTGGCTAGGGCTCAGAACCTGAGCCCTCCAGTGCACCTTGCACCATCGGACCAGTGGACTCCCTTGTGTCAACACAGACCAGTGCACAGTAGCGGTGCTCTCATGGTGCCTGCTGCAGAAGCCACAGTGACTGGGAGCTGAGCACCATCGCCCACAGCAGCAGCCTGATCAGAGCAAAAACACCCCCCCCCCCCAGCAACAGAAGCTCAAGAGCAGACATCCACCCCCAGGCAGGATCAGCACAGATCAGCACCTGAGATCGACCCACCCTCAACAGCATCAGCATAGGATGATCAGGAGCTGAGCCCCATCAGGAAGCAGGGTTCCCCAGCCACTGTTGGCGTGAACCACAGGTCCAGTAGGGCCCGCACGATAGAGCTGCCAGCAGCGCCAGTGGGGCACACCGTTCCAGTGGGACCCCTGTGAAACAGCTGCCTGTGGCACCAGGGGGGGCCGTGGCTCCAGCAGCAGCACCTACCAGGACAGACCATTATGAGCCACCACTAGTCAATCATCCACTAACCTGAGCAGACAAGAGGCGCCACGCACTGGAATAGTCTGGGAGGCACAGCAGCCTTCTTTGATATACACCAACCTACCTACACATCCCAACATCCCTAGAACTATCAGATGGCTAAAATGGTGAGGCAAAGGAACAACACTCCAATGAAAGAAAAGAAGAAATTACTAGAAAACAAACTACATGAAATGGAAGAAAGCAATCTGTCAGATAAAGAATTCAAAGCAATGATTTTAAGGGTGCTCAAACAACTCAGTGAGAACTACAAGCAACTTAATGATAAATATAGAGAGCTCAGCAGAAACTACATCAGCTTAAAAAAAAAGAGGTAGAATCTATGAATAAAAATCAAGATGAAATAAAGAATGACATAGCTGATATGAGAAATACCTTAGAAGGATTCAGTAGTAGATTAGAAGAAGCTGAACTTCGAATCAGTGAGTTAGAAGACAAGCTAGAAAAAAACACCCAAAGAGAGCAGCAAATGGGGGAAAAACTTAAGAAACAGGAGGAGAGTTTAAAGAGCTTTGAGGCCACATAGAGCATAACATCATTCGCACAATAGGGTACCAAAAGTAGAAGAATCAGAGAAAGAAATAGAGAACCTGTTTGAAAAAATAATGACAGAAATCTTCCTTAATTTGGTGAAGGAAAATGTCACACAAGTCCAGGAAACACAGAGCGTCCCAAGCAAGACAACCCCCAAAAGACCCAGAGCTAGACACATCAGAATTAAAATGGCAAACATTAAAGACAAAAAATGAATTTTAAAGGAAGCAAGAGAGAGACAGAAAGTTACCTACATTAGACTGTCAGCTGATTTCTCAATAGAAACACTGCAGGCCAGTAAGGGAGTGTCATGAAGTATACGAAGTAATGCAAGGCAGGGATCTAAATCCATGACTACTCTATCTAGCAAGGTTATCATTCAAAATTGTAGATGAAATAAATCGCTTCACTAAAAAAAAAAAAAAAAAAAAAAAAAAAAAAAAGTTAAAGGAATTTACCACCACCAAACCAGCACTGCAAAAAATGCTAAAGAAGAATGTTTGAAGAAGAAGAAGAAATAGAGAGAGAGAACAACACAGGCATAATATAAAAATGGGAACTAATAAGTATCTATCAATAATAAACTTACATGTAAATGGTTTAAATGCTCCAATCAATAGAAATAGGGTAGCAGACTGGATGAGAAGACACACCCATATATATGCTGTCTACAAGAGACCCACCTAACAACAAAAGATTCACACAGGTTTAAAGTGAAAAGATGGAAGAACATTTTCCAGGCAAATGGAAATGGAAAAAAAAATAAAAAAAGCCGGTGTGGCAACACTCATATCTGATCAGATAAGACTTCCAAATGAGCGACATAATACGAGACAAAGAAAGTCACTACATAAAATGAAAAGAAACTATCCAACAAGAGGATATAACCCTGGTTAACATATATGCACCTAACACAGGAGCACAAACATATATTTAAAAACTTCTAAAGAACTTCAAAGGAGAGATCAATAGCAATACAGTCATATTGGGTGACTTTAAGACCCCACAGACACCACTGGGTAGATCTTCCAGACAAAGAATTAAGAAGGACACACAGTTCTTAAATGACCAACTAGAGCAGCTGGACTTAATTGATATTTACAGACCATTTCACCCCAAAGCTGCAGAATAGACATTCTTCTCAGGTGCACATGGGTCATTCTCAAAGACAGACTACATGTTAAAACAAAAAGTAAGTCTACAAATTCATGATGATTGAAATCATATCAAGCATTTTCACGGATCATAATGGCATGAAACTAGAAATCAATTACAACAAAAACACACAAAAACATTCAAACACATGGAGGCTAAATACCATGTTATTAAACAATAAATCAGTTACCAAGAAGATGAAGGAAGAAATAAAAAACTTCCTGGAAAACAATAAAAATGAATACACGACCACACAAAATCTATAAAATGCAAGGAAAGCAGTCCTGAGAGGGAAATGCATAGCACTACAGGCCTACCTCAAGAAACAAGAAACATTTTAAATTGACTTTCTAACCCTAAAACTCAAAGAATTGGAAAGCAAACAAAAAGAAAAAATAAGAGCAAGTAGAAAGACAGAAATAGGGAAAGTCCGAGCAGAAATAAATGACATAGAAACAAACAAACAAACAAACAACAACAACAACAAAAAACAATGCAAAAGGTCAATGGAACAAAGAGCTGCTTCCTTGAAAAGATAAAGAAGGTTGATGGACCCTTAACTAGGCTCACCAAGTATAAAAAGAGAAGACCCAAATAAACAAAATCAGAAATGAAAGAGGAGCAATAACAAATGGCAACACAGAAATACTAAAGATCATCAAACCATACTATGAACAAGTCTACACCAACAAATTGGACAATCTAGGCGAAATGGACAAATTTCTAGAAACACACATTCTCCCAAAACAGAATTGGGAAGAGAGAACACTTGAACAGACAAATAAAACTAAGGATATTGAAGATGTAGTCAAGAATCTCCCAGCAAACAAAAGTCCAGCCTGGACGGCTTCACAGGGGAACTTTACCGAACATTCAAAGAAGATCTAACACCCATTCTCCTCAAACTATTCCAAAAAATTCAAAGAGAAGGAAGACCGCCAAACTCATTTTATAAGGCCAGCATAATTATACTTCCAAATTGAATAAACACACTGCAAAGAAAGAACACTACAGGCAATATCCCTGATGAACATAGATGCCAAAATCCTGAACAAAATACTAGCAAATGGGATCCAGCAATACATCAAAAGAATTATTCATCATGACCAAGTGGGATTCATCCCAGGGATGCAAGCCTGCTACAATATTCGCAAATCAATAGATGTGATAAACAAAATGAAAAATAAAAATCACATGATCATATCCATAGATGCTGAAAAAGCATTCGTCAAAATCCATCATGCATTTCTGATAAAAATTCTCAGTAATGTGGGACTAGAGGGATCCTGTCTTGGCATAATAAAGGCCATATATGGAAAACCTACAGCCAACATCATACTCAATGGGAAAAACTAAAAGCATTTCCCTTAAGAACAGAAACAAGACAGGCATGCCCAGTGTAGAGTGTGGGAAAAGAGGACCCCCCAAAATGAGTTGAAGAGAACATATGCACAGGAAGGAAGATAACCAGAAGAGATGGAGAAGATTGGAAAAAGGAGAAAATAATAAAGAAGCCTGTTTAATGCTACTAAAAAGTTGAACAGGGGCAGAGGAATGATATTTTGATTTGACATCATGCAAGATATAGGAGAACAAGGACAAAGCAGTTTAGGAGACAGAAAGAGATGCACCTTATTGGACAGGAGGTGAAGAGGAGACAACCCCTTTAGAGAAGTTGTCATGAAAGTTTTGCTGTGATGGAACCATCATTGGTAAAAATGATTCATGCAGGAAAGGTATTTGTTTAAAATAAAGGATAGTGGAGCATGATTGTATGCTGATGGGAATAACCACCAGAGCAAGAGAAGGTGAAGATCTGAGAGAAAGAATGGTTATTGGCAAGGGATAGAGATTAAAGTGTGAAAGTACAGATTAGATCAACTTCAGAGGCTGGTTTTGTAAAAGGTATGGCCCACCTGCACCTCACTTTATACTCTTAGTAAAGACATGCTGATACCTAGAGCGTTGTGGATGGCAGCATTGAGAATGAGGGATTAGCAAGACAGTAATGGCCAGAGGATGAGGGAATGAGGTGGGAAGTTCATGAGATCCAGACTGCATACTGGTGGTTGATTAGGACTAACCAATTTAAATTTGGAAAAATGTATCCATAAGAAGTTATTGTACCTGTGTGTATGTATGTTCAGAGAGGGAAGGAGGTATGCACTGATCCCGTAGTCAAAAAAAGAGGGAGATGGCTACTGTAAAGCTCCATTCTAATGCCCAGTTACTGCACATACACACCCTGGAAGACTCTTTTTTATAAACGTTAGAGCCTTGAGAAATCAAAAAAAAAAAAAAAAAAAAAGTATAAAGATAAGGGGTTAATGATGGCCTGGGGAAACTCAGAGAAATCATGAGAAAAAAGAGATTAATGGTTGCCCTGACCTCTAACAAGCTTCTCTCTCCCTCTCCTCTGTATCAGCTCCCCCTTAACAGTGCCAAAAGTGGTGCCAAGAGAATGTAGTTTTTTTTTTTTCTTTGTAGTTTGTGCCTTGAAAAGTGGGCAACAAAGAAGGCAGAAGGCTGAGGATTTGGGGAGAGCCCCCAGGCCGCTGGTGAAATACAGTGCTCCTTTATAATTTGGCTTTGTTATCTCACTGACACCTTACAACATTTAGAGGCCCCAGAGAGACCCATGGTGTTTTAGGACACCAGGAGATAGACACCTGGGATGAATGGCCTCTTCCGGTCTGGCCACCGAATATCTGTAGTTCTTTAGGGGGTGTAGCACCTGAGATGTTCCAGGGCCCCAAAGATCCTACTTAGGTTTCCGAAGAGTGGCCGGGAGATGCTAAGACATCCCCAAAAGATGAAAGGAGACCTGTTAAAGCCTCCGGATGTAGGTTCTGGGTGACCGATTTTCCTTGGAGAGAGTGAGAGGGCTGGACGCAGCGTACCTCTCCTCTCCGGGATGCCCCGAAGACGTTAGGTGGAGTTTATTATGTTCCCACTGGATAAGGAATTTTTCTTGGCCCACCGCTGGGGCAGAAGGGGAGTCTGATCACCTCCTGAGAACTTCTGGTGTGTGAATGTGACTGTGTGGTTGTAATTGTGTGTGAGTGACCGTGCTCCACGACACTTGTTATAGAGTCTGTGTGGATCCTTACCTGTGGTCCCGTGACAACCTCTAAAAAAGGCTAAGGGCAGTATTAGATTCTTGCAACATTCTGGTCTCCATCTGCAAACCTAATCCGTGCCAAAGGTTATACAGGCCTGCCGATGCCAGGAGTTGTCTAAATCTGCGAGGGCAACTGCCAGGCGGACGAAGTGAAAAGTTTCTGTCTTATGTATTTTATTTTGTCTCTGTTCACTATACGTGGTCCATGTGTTTATTTTGTGGCTGCAGCCTGTTTGTCTGCTGTCTCCTCAAGGATATACATTAGTGCCAGCTGGTCTCACTAGAGGTTGAGGGTATTTTATCCTGGTTCACAGACCTTCTACTACAAGGAGCCTACAGCCCTTTAGTTCTTTGGTATTCTCAGTTTTCTCTTTTTTCCTGTTTTGTTGTTGTTATTGTTGTTGTTTGTTTGTTTAATCTGAGGCCAGCTTGCAGCTAAAACTTACCTACTTAGAGAGAGTAGAAAACAGGCAAAGCTCACAAAAGACCCCCTCGGTTGCCTCTTACAGCATTTCAGGGAAGCTTTTGGAGACAAATATGGGTACGGGATTAAATTCTCAAAAGGTAAATTGTGCACCCTGTAAATTAGGATGGCCCACTTTTGGGGTGGATGGCCCAATACAGGCTCTTTGACCCAGAGTTAGTGCAGGCAGTTTGGAATCAGGTAACATGGGAGCCAAAACAACCAGACCAATTCTCTATCTTGATCAATGGTTTGATTTAATGAGACACCCAGACTTAAAGAGCCAGGCACTCCAGCTAGGGCACAAATACTAGTAATGGGCCCCAAGAGAAACCTAGGAAAAGGTAGGGAAATGCCTGCAAAGCAGAGAGATGGTGAAAGGCCTGAACAAGTTTCGGGCACAAACATTTACTCTTTGGTCCCTATTTAGTGATTGCCTTAATCCAGTGCACCAAGCTAATAAGGTAGGGAAACAGGGCCCATAAAAAAAGATCACCTAGAGAAAAAAACAAAAATAAACAAACAAAAAACAAAACAAAACAAAACAAAACATGAGGAAGGGTCAGGATGGCAGGCCTAGGTCCCGGTTAGGGATAGAAAAGACAAAAGCAAAGTCCGGTTTAGAGCAAGAAAATAAAATGCCATCCTTAATTTAGAAAAATGACAGGGCTAGGGCTCCTTCCAACTGAGCCCTCTGGAGCCCAGAATAATACAAAACATTAGGGGACAAACTAGTTCGTTTCCTGGAAGACAGTGGTGCAGCAGACTCAGTCATGACCGAGCCAACAGGGCCCTAATCTACCCCTGGACTTCAAAGAGGACTATAGTCCTTGGGAAAAATACTGTGACTCATTTGTTTCTGGTCCTGACAAAGTGCCCATACCCCCTACTCGGACGTGATCTCCAGAGATCATCCAATTGCTGGCCACTGCCACTCCAGGCCAGCCCCACATCAAGTTCCACAAGACGGCCATCAATCCTGCCAGCCTGCCTCCAGATCACGCAGAGAAACTGCTGCAGGACTGCCTGGAGGCAATCAACACTGCAGATGGCCTGCCCAGACTTCAGTGATGTCCCACAGCCATCATCAGATGAGGTATTGTTCACGGACAGGAGCAGCTATGTCCAGGAAGAAATCAGATATGCTTGACAGCAGTAGTGACTCTGGACCTTGTCATTTAGTCTCGGTCATTAAGTGGGGGAACTTCAGCCCAATGGGCTAAACTCATAGTCCTAATCCAGGCTCTCTGATGGGGCAAGGGGAAACCATGCTGCAGATAAGGAAGCTCGACAGGTGGCCCTAAAACCAGTGGGGACCTCTCCAGATATCTGTCACCATGCCAAACCCAAGTTTGCCTCTGATTCCTCCTTACAGCTGGGTTGGAAAATAACTTAGCCAAGCAGAAACAAGTCATCAAGGAAATCAACAAATAATGGACACTACCTGGTGGGAGGTTGTTAGTCCCAGAGGCTCTAGATCACACTTTGGTCAATCAGCTGCACCAGATTACCCACTTAGGTTACACCAAGCTTACTGAACTCCTGAGAGGTAGGCAATGTCCAGTAAGGTCACAGGGAAAAGGAGAAGGTGGAAGAAGCAGGAATGTGTAGATCTAAGTAGGGAGGAGGAGAAGAAAAGCTGGGGGATGTGCAGACAGCAGATAGATTGAGCAGGCTCTCAGGTTCATGTCAGGGGAGAAAATAGAAAAGTTACAGAGGGTCTATCAGCAAGCTGAAGAAGGATTGTGAAGAAAGAAGAAATAAAAAGAGAAGAATTATGCAGAGGAAATAAAATGATAAGAAAGGACAAAAGAAAGGGACATACATACTACAGGAAGAGAGGACATTGGAAGAATACTCAAGAAGGAAAGAAGATAGGACACCGAGAGAGGGAGAGCTTGCCCCTAGTAATAGAACAACAGTCTGGGATATAGTAAAGGGAGTAACAGATTTAGGCTACTCCTGACCCTTAGATCAAACAACAGCCTCACCTTCATAGCACAGATATCACAGGATATTTCTAAGGGGTTAAATATAAATTAGAAGCTTCATTGTGCTTACTGCCCACAGAGTTCCAGGCAGGTAAAGTGCATGAACAGGACTTTAGAAACTGGTGAAAACTGGACCACTCTGCTCCCCCTCACCCTCTTACAGTTCTTGGAGGTCCTGCAGTCTGCCCAGGAGGCCGTCCATAAACACATCTGCGATGCCCTGCCTGTGGCCACCTCAGACCCTGTGCACCCTTTCCAGCCCAGGGACTTAATGTAAGTATAAAAATTCACCACCCAGGGACTAACTCAAGCCTGGAAGAATCCATACACTGTCTTCCTGCCTGCACCAATGGCTGTGAAGGTCAATGGCATCTGGGTCTGGCTGCACCATTTCTGGCTGAAGGTGGAAAAAGCAGAATGGATGGTACAGACCTCTCCAGATCCCTTACAAATGAGACTCTTGCATTTATCGGGACTCTAATGTTTCTGATTATGACTGTACAGGGGAATCTTTATAGATCTGGACCCCAGTAGAGCTAGGAACTTAGAAATAAGATATTGGGGTAGGTCTTAAGAAATGTCACCACAAAGGGGATAGAAAAACTTATTTTCAGTTTCAACATATGTGACCTCATGAGAGGCACCATAGGCACAGATTATATTACTGAAGATTGATGTCATATAGAAAGGCCCCTACCCTGGGCTTATGGGACATCTACAGGGGAATGGGGACTACAATGAATAGGAATCTATATATGCCCAGGGAGTGGTACAGTCACCACAAGTTGCTTGAATACAAATGAATACTTTTGTCCATCTTGGAATTGTAAAACCATATTTACTACTGAGGACTATCTGAGAAGCAGGGACCCTCATTCAGGTTTTAGAAGGTTAACCAATATCAAGGGTTTCCCTATAGGAAAATCTGATCCCATTCTGATTACTGTCATTAGTCCGCCAGACCTTTATTAGGCCACAGGAAGGTCATCGGGGCTGACTGTTGGTTATGCCTAAATTCGAGGCCACCTTATTATATAGGGCTAGGTCTCTCTGACCCAATTTCCCAGACCCCAATGCTGACAACTGTATGTGGTACCAGCCTAAGTTAAATTTGGGAGATATTTAGGGGCAAGGGACTTGCTTACTCCCACCTAGGTATAACCTCGAGCAATACAAGAGACAAGGTTTAGATCTTCTTTTCCTCAAGCAGGGAGGACTCTGTGTGGCACTAGGTGAAACCTGCTGTTTCCATGCCAATAATTCGGGAATAATACAAGGAAAGTGTTAGTATCCTTAATAAGAAAAAAAAAAAAAAAGTCAATGATTTGACTTGTACGTAAAACCAGTGGGGATGTAATAACTCCATTCTGACCCTCAGTTACTGCACATACACACCCTGGCAGACTCTTTTTTGTAAACATAAGAGCCTTGAGAAATCCAAAGAAAAGTATAAAGATGAGGGGTTAATGATGGCCTTGGAAAACTCAGAGAAACCATGATAAAAAAGAGATTAATGGTTGCCCTTGTTGTGGCATGAGAGAACCCATAGACCACCAGGGCCAAATTAAAGCCAAATAGAGAGCAAAGCCGGTCCGCGACTGATGCCCAGTTCTCAAAGTTCAGCCCTGACTCTCAGCTGATTTTTTTTATTTTATAGGGAGTTTGTTACAAACTTCTGCAGCTGGCATTTCTTGTTGGACTTGGGGAAGAGAAAGCTAGCAAGTTTGGTTAGTGATAAGCAGAAGGGAATAGAGATGGGAGGGAGGTGAGGCTAACGGGAACTGGGTGAACTGGGTCAGCATACATCTATCCTGCTGTTCATTTTATTATCTCAGTCTAAAAACTAACAAATTCGCTTAGAGGACAAATTCATATAGAGGAGCACCAGGCCAGCTGGTACTTCCTCAGGTTGCCCCTAAAAGCTTCATAGATGGCCTTTTGTTTATTTAATCAGGACAAAGTGATAGGAGCAGGCCAGTACACCCTGACCTCTAATAAGCTCCTCTCCACCCCTTTTCTGTATCAACCCCCTTTAACAGTACCAAGAAAATGTAATTGTTTTTTTCCCTCTGTATTTTGTGCCTTTAAAATCGGGCAACAAAAAAGTCAGGGGGCTGAGCATTTGGGGAAAGCCACCCCCCCCCCCCCCCCCGGCCAGTTGGTGTGATAAAGCATTCATTTACAATTCAGCTGTGCATCTCTGGTTATCTCGCTGACACCTTACACCACATACAATGAAGCAGATTAATGGAGGGAACTTTCTCATTTTCAGGGTTGGGGAAGAAAAGGGGAGTCCTCAGGACAGAGAAGATAAGGTATGAACAGGGATCCACCCCGAATGGAATTTTCCATAGAACTTAATTTGTTGGGTTTAACAGCACATGGGTGGTCTTCCTTGGTCTCTCAGAGCATAGATATTTATCCACCATTTTCTAGTAGTTTTATTCCATATTATGCTTCCCTCTAGTTACCTTTCCCCTGTCATTAAAATCTGGTGCACCCAAAAGTCTAAGCGTGGTGTATGTTGGAGGAGTGTTAGGAGCAGGGAGGGCATCAAGCAAAGCATTCCCTCCCTTGCACTAGTCTTCCCACTGCTCTTACTCTAAGGGAATCCCCTCTGGACATTCAGACAGGGTCCAACCTCCAAGCAGATCTGGGATCCCTTGAGAGAGGTGTGAGACACAGGGGAGTGGCAGGCAGGTGGATACTGGCAGGGGATCTGAGGCAAAATTCTATTCTAAAAACAGTCTGGATGTCTGATAAAGACAGGAGGTCAGGAGAGTGAGCAGGAGGTAGGTTCTTTCCGGTGTGGGTTTTTCAATGGAAGGGGAGGTGAGATTGCTTGGATGTCTTTTGGGACTGAGAGGCTCCAGCATATGGAAAATGGTGAGCCGCTGGGAACTGGGACCTGGGAAGAGAGCGAGGCTGGACAAATCCACTTACAGAGACATCGTACAATACTGGGATGGGAATGGAGGAGTACATATCCCCAACCCCTGAGCTGCCTTCACTCACAAAATGGTGCCCTGGGAAGGCTTTCCTCATGCCTGGCATCCTGCTTGTCTGGCCTCAGAAATAATGAGAAAACGCAAAGGAGAAAGATGTCATCTTAGCATAATTGGTCGGGAAGTGATATCTTCTTATTTCTGCTGTTTTCATTTGTTTGTTTTGTTTTGTATTAATCAGGAGCCTGGCAGAGGCATCCCTCCTCTGAGTCTCCTCAAGACCCTGGTAGTACGGGTGGAGCAGAAAACAGGAGACCTATTGACTGTTCTCATGGTCTGGTAGAGGTCTGCCAGGCCCAAGAGGACAGGAGGGAGTTGTCAGCACTGAGTGATGCCCCTACTGGGGATCATGAAACTCTTCCGGGGACACCACTTCTGAAATCTGCCTGAAACTGAGGATTGTGTTCGAAAATTGTGCCAGAAAGCTGTAAACGGGCAGAATGCGATCGAGGCTACAGGATGGGACAGGGGAAGTGGGTTGGGTAGCAGTCATCCTGGATTCCATGGGCATGGTTTGCAGGTACAACATATTGTTGGTAAGAAGGGGCCTAGGGGACAGGCAACCTAGGTCTTCCAACCACGTAGATGGATTGCAAAGGCAGAGAAATTCGAGGTTTGTGTTGGGGTACTCTACAATTTCTATCCTCCTCTACCAGTCAGTGGGCACAGGGCAAGGCGGAACTGGGTCAAATGTGCTTTTCTAATCCCTGAATACGGGCTTGTGCACCTTGGAGGAACACAGAGCACACCCATTTCTCTACTTTTCAAGGTCTCATCCATAGTTCCTAGACATGACAGGAAATATGTACCTTGGTTACCATGGAAACTAAAGCTAAGTGACGCATTCGTGTGTGGGAGAAAAGTAGAGCTGGTTCTGATCTCCAGGCCCTTGAAGGAATAGTTTTGAGCAAAACACTTCCATTGAAAGAATTCACAATATCCACAGGTACGTTTATCCATGTGATTATTATTACACACAAAACACACAGCGGCGTGCATACACACACAGGCACGCACCAGTGCGCGCATGCGTGCACACACACACACTCACATTTATTCTCTCCACCATGCTGGCTGGCCCACAGGATTCTGGCAAGGTCAGGTTGTGCAGTGACCACACCAACATGTATCATTTTTCTTCTCATCTTTCCACTTGCTTTCCTCCCTGCCTCACTCCCAGTGTGCTGTCTTACAGTTTGTCCTCCCTCTGTTTTCCCTATCCCTCAAGTCTTCTCACCCTGCTTTGTTTTCTTTGTATTATTCATTTAGTTATTCGTTTATTTATTCATTTTTGTATTGACACTTTACAGAGGTCCCCCATTTCTCCCAATTTTCTCACCCCACCCAGCCCCTAGCTTTCCTCTGGCCATCACCACACTGTTTTCTGAGTCCATGGCCTGTGCATGTATGTTCTTTGGCTAATCTCTTCACCTTCCTTGATCCAGTCTGCCCGACCCCTGACTGCTGTCAATCTGTTCCACGTATCCATGTTTCTGGATCCCTTTTGTTCATCAGTTTATTTTGTTCACTAGATTCCACATACAATTGCGATCATACGGTGTTGGTCTTTGTCTGACTGGCTTATTTCGCTTAGGAGAATAATCTCCAGGTGCATCCATATTGTCGCAAATGGTAAGAGCACAACCTTAGTTTTTCAATTTTGTCCTCCATTATTCTGCCCTCTTTCCTTTCTCTTTCTCTTTCTACTTGGCTCTTCATCCCATCCTCCCTCCCCAACCCCTATCCAGCTTCTCTGTGCAGTGGCTAAGAATTAATTCATTGGATTATGATCGGTCTAAGATGAGCCAGGAATATTGAGCTTCCATCCGCGTAAGGTCCGTGCAATCACAAACTTAATTTCAGACGTCACTACTTCATTGCAAATTATGATAAGTCATGTGCAATAAAATGCCAAGTGAACCATGAGTGTGAACAATACGGAAACTAATTTCCAAGCTGAGCTCACTGAAGGGAATGTCACTGGCATTTGTTTTTCTGCCATCAAGCATTTTCTTATTGCCTCTTTAGGTAACTGCCTTCCGTTTTCGTTGGTGACAACTACCCTCTTGCATTGTTTATAGCGTGATGTGACTATGACTGATGGTGTTGTCCCGCCCTCCATTAACAGAGGCGTGAACATAAAGTCCAACTAGAGGCCCACCCCTTGGGCTCCAACTGACAAAGACCACAGCAGGGTAAGGAGCTGTTTCACCTTGTCAGTGGACCCTTCTTTCTGCCACCAAGTTCCCCAGGGGCACGAAAGACAATAGTGTGGTGAACATATTATTAATACCTTATGACTCTTCTGATCCAGACATGTATCTGATTTCTATGACAGTACCATTTGGGGCTTGGGTACCCCATCAATCTTAGTGACATACTATGTTTTATTTCCCCCCATTCTAGGCAAAACAGAGGCATTAACATAACCAACAGACACAGACAATAGTGTGGTAAACGTGGAGGCGAGAACGAGGAGGGGGGTTAAAATGAAGGATAAAAGGTAACATCTGCAATACTTTCAACAACAAAAATAAATTTTAGAAAGAAAAAGAATACAGAGGCATTAGGATTGAAGAGGCATAATGTGATGTGGTCCTAAGAAATTACTACCCCCTCCAAAGGCACCCTTGGTGTGCCATGGCAACACAGCCTAGTAATTGTGATGTAGATCCATGTTGACACTGGGTCCTGCAGGGTTTATAACTGTGAAGGGACACAGTGTTTGTCACTCTTCATTAACACCCTGACTTGCCACCATCCAAGCCACCAAGCTATCCAGAGAATCTCTTAATTCATTTACCCACTCTACTAAGGGGGTAAGCAAAGTTTATTATTTTCTTCTATGAAACACACATAGATACTTTTTGGATTTTTTCAGAATTTTGCTCTAAGATATTTTCCAACTGATTCTCTTACTTTTCTGGGCACATAAAATTGATACACAAAAACCATGTGTTTTCAATCAACCAGTGACTCAGTGTTTGCTTGACATAGATTTTAATATAAGATATATATTATCTCAGAGTTTTCCCCAACTGGTCCCCTTTCCTACATGTCAATTTTTCAATATTTGCACTTAAACTTACTGTAATATATTTTTTTCTTATTTTCATCAGTTTTGTTCATTTATTTTTGTTACAGATGTTTCTCCTTTGTCTCCTGTTGACACCCACTTACCAATCCCACCCCCACCCCATCCCATCCCGTCCCTTGCCCAGGTTTGTTGTCTATGTTCATTGTTTACACCATTGGTTACACATACATGTACATAAGTTCTGTAGTTTATCTCTTCCCTCCCACCAAGCCTCTCTTCTGTGGTTTGTTAGTCTGTACCCTATTTCTACATCTCTGCTTCTGTTTTGTTCATCAGTTTGGCTTCTACATCATATTTCCCAAATAAGTGAGATCAGCCAAGCATAGTTTTACATTACTCTTCAGATAGAGCTGGAGGGAGAGAGGAAGACAGAGAGAAAAAACAGTGATGTGAGAGAAACACATCGATTGGTTGCCACCCCCACAACCCCAACCGGTGCCGGGGATGAACCACAAACAAGGTACATGCCCTTGGCCGGAATCAAACCCGGGACTCCTTGGTCCATAGGCAACACTCTTACCACTGAGCCATACCAGCCTGGGCTAAACTTACTGCACTTTAAAGGTAGATAAATCTAATGAAGTAAACAAACTGATGAACAAAATGGACCCAGAGACATAGAAGTAGGGTACAGGATGACAAATTTCAGAAGAAGGGGTGGTGGAAAGGAAAGAGATAAAACCCAGAAATTGTATGCATATAGGCATAACCATGGATACAGACAACAATGGTGGGGATGGGGGGGTACCAGGAGGAGGGTGTCACTGGGGGAAAAAGGAGAAACTTCTGTAACAAGAATAAAATAAAGGTAGATAAAGCAACTTAACAACTATACAATTTAACAAAACATGTTGGAGAAATTTGTATTTAAGTTATATTTTTAACATTTTAAAGTATACATACATATAGACATACTCACAAATAGAGAAAGAAAAATGACTAGACAGATTCATACCAAAATGTTGATAGTTGTTTATCTGTGGGCTATTTCCTTTTTGTGTCTTTAGAGTTACAGGACTCTCTAAATATTCTACCTTTATAACCAAAATAATAATAAAATAAATTTAAAGACTATTCAAGATAAAAACAATTTTATATGACACAATACCTATTATTTAGTTGAAAATTAAAGATTCCTGTGTTATCTCTTAGGCTGTATATATCAATCAATCATGTATGAATTGTATTTCTGATTACCTTTATATGAACCAAACTTAGATCCTTTTTTATTCAGATTTTTTTTTGAGCCTGTATCATACTCCATCCATTAAAACTTCATAATTTCACTTGTGAACTCTCAAGCAGATTTAACCTCAGTGTGTGGAACAGGAAACTAGCTCCATCCCATTACTGATTTTCAGCTATCATTGCATTTTCTCAGAACTGTGAATATTTTCCTGGGAACATGTGAGGGAATGTTCACAGGCGAAGATGCTAAACCAGTGTTTTGCCTCTTATTGGTTTGATAAACCTTGGTCCAGTTACTTTTCTTTGCCGATCCTCAGTTTCCTCCTTAGTTAAATGAGCTATATAATTTTAATTATAGTTTTATGTGTGCAACACATGGTGATTGGCAACAATAATCATTGTTTTTACTCTTGATTGTTCTTTTGCAGAAGAAACAGAACAGACTGCAGTGGAAACATTCATGATTTTATGGTAAGGTATTTCTATTTTTAATATTTACAAGTGAACATGGAGTGAGTGGGAATTTGAAGCCCTTTTAAAGTAAACCTGAGGTTTGATGAGGTAGAAGAATGTACAAAGGGACCCAGCTCCCGGTTTCCACATCCAGGCCCTTCATCATGCTGAAGGTGGATAGTCTGAATAGGAAAGATGCCCCCCTACTCTGGGAGAGTAAGAAACACATACTCAGTCAAGAAGAATGTCCAGGGCTTGGATGAGGGCACTTAGGTGGATGGTGGTAGCCACATCCAAGCAACTTCCTTCCACTGTGCTGTCATTGATTTATCTCCCTATCAATTTCACTCCACCAGGAAAGCAGTGATAAGAAAGGCTGCCATTCACTGGGCACCTACACTGCACCAAGCACTTCATTCATATCAGATACTAACATTTATAGAGGATCATCTTTGTGCCAGGCTGTGTAGTAGGAGTTGAGGATACACCAGTGAACTAAGCCATGTAAAATGTCTGCCCTTGTTCCATTGATAGATGAGTGGATCAAAAAGCAGTGGTACATACACACAATAGAATACTGTGCAGCTGTAACAGAGAAAGATATGTTATCCCTTGAGACGACATGGAGGGACCTGGAGAGGATTATCCCAAGTGAATCAAGGCATTCTGAAAAAGACAACTATTACGTGATCTCAATTACTTGTGGAATATAATGAACAAGGAAAACTGGTGAACAAAATAGACCCAGACACATCGAAGTAGGGTACAGACTGACAAACCTCAAAAGAGGGGCTCCAAGGGGGGAGTGAATAGATAAAACACACATCTATGTGCATTTATGAGTAACCATGGACACAAACAACAATGCTGGGGATGTGGTGGGGAGCATATCAGGAGGGTGTGTCACTGGGAAGAAAAGGAGAAACATCTATAACAAAAATAAATTCATAAATTAATAATAGTAATAAAATCTAATCAAATTTTTAAAAATAACATTTCTGCCCCTGTGGAGTTTATATTCTAGTGGTGGAGATAAATATGATCAATGAGAACAATAAATAAACTGATTATGCAGTTTCAGGAGAGGGAAATATGTGCTGTTAGAAAAGTAGTGAAGGAGAGGAGGATTAGCAGTGCCGGTTGGTTGGTGTGGAATTTTAAAAGGGGTGTTCAGGGTCAGTTTCATTAAGAAGGTGATATCTGAGCAGATACCTAAAGATGGAAAGTGATCAGGGCACCGAGGTGTCTAGAAGAACAATGCTACAGGCATTGAGAACAGCCCTACAAACCCTAAAGACGGGTGTGTGTGTTGTGAATTCTAAGAACGCTGAGCTGGGCACTGGTGTTAGGATTCTGAAATGACACTCTAGTGGGATTCAGAACGACAGACAATTGTACAATTACAGCGAACTTGAAAGCACTAGAGGAAATGAAGGAGACATTTGTGTCAGCTTTGGCTTTTAGGGAAGTCAGAGGAGCTTGCCCAGAAAGTGCCACAAATCTCAGAACCGGAGGGATAGGAGAAGTAAGCAGTATGGAAGCAAGACTTTGTGAGACAGAGGCAACAGTGTGACAGCCATTAGAAGTGCATCTTGCCCTGATGGGTTTATCTCAGTGGTTACAGAATCAGCCTACAGTCCAGCTAGACCAGGGTTAGGTTCCAACTAAGAACACAGACCTCGGTTGCAGTTTGTCCCCAGCCCTGGATGGTCGTGTGGGTGGCAGCCATTTGATGTGTCTATTATGTCGATGTTTCTCTCTCTGTCTCTCTCTGTCTCTGTCTCTCTCTCTCTCTCTCTCTCTCTCTCTCTCTCTCTCTCTCTTCTCTCTGCCTCCCACTCTATCTGAACAAAAAATGAAAAAATGTCCTTAGGTGAGGATACAAGAAAAAAGTACATCTCAGAATCTGCCAGCGGGAATGTCATTGTCTGAGGGCACCAGCTGCTGCATTCTGAAATCCAGCTCCACACTTTTTACTAGACCACACTTTCCACAGTCTGCTCTCAGCCTGTGACTGAATGTGGCAGAGGCAGTAAGAGGGGGCTGTTTCCTGGGAGGCTGATTTGTTTCTGTTCCATTTGCCCTTGGTTCCCTTTTTACTTTTTTCTGCTGTATGTGTGTCGGGGTGTGGTTCCATTTCATCTCTTTTGTAGGCTTACTAGCAATCACTATTTTACTGTTATTTTAATGTTTCATCATGAACTTACCACATATACCTTTATTAGTTATCACATATTACTTTTAATTGACAGTTTACTGTGATAAGATAAACGTATTTTTATTGAACTTAATTCTGCCCTCAAAACATTACAGCAATACTCCATTTCTCTCCTCCCAAACTTTGCATGGTTATTTCTTACATTTTATTTTACATGTGTTTAAATGCTTGTACCACATTGATATATTTTTCATAAACTGTCAAATGTCTTTCAAAAACTTAATTTTATTTCTTTTTCCTCACCTGAGGACATTTTTTTTCATTTTTTGTTCAGATGGAGGGGGAGAGAGAGAGAGAGAGAGAGAGAGAGAGAGAGAGAGAGAGAGAGAGAGAAACATTGACGTGAAAGGGACACATCTAGTGGCTGCCACTTGCAGGATCCAACCAGGGCTGGGGACAAACTGCAACCGAGGTATGTGGCCTTAGGCGGAACCAAACCTGGGTCTTTCTGGACCACTGGCAGACGCTCTAACCGCTGAGTCAAACCGGCAAGGGCTCCAAGACTTTAAATAGTAAGAAAAATCTTACATATTTACTCATGCAATTACCATTTCAATTGCTCTCCATTCCTTTGCGAAGATCTATATGTCTTTCTAGGGTCATTTTCCTTCAGTCTGAGGACTTTCTTGGACATTTCTTCTAGAGTGGATCTGCAGGTGTGGAATGCTCTTAGCTTTTGTGTCTGAGAAAGACTTTATTTTGCCGCAGTCTTTTAAATGTATTTTCTCTTCGTATAAGAGTTTAGGCACCTTGTTTTTTGTTTTTGTTTATCAGTAAAGATGTTGCTACAGCCATCGCTTGGTTTGTTTTCATGGGGAAAGAAATCTCCTGTCTACAATTAATGTCTTGTGTCATACTTGTAGATACAGAGAAGAAATTGATGGTTGCCAGAAGGAAAGTGATGGGAATGGGCAGAAAAGAGGAAGGGGATTAAGAAGTACAGTTACTAAAGTTACTGCAGTTACTAAAGTCATGGGGATATAAAATACAGCAAAAGTACGAGTCAATGATATCATAATCACTATTTTTGGTGACAGAATGTTCCTAGACTTATTATAGTGATCATTTTGTAAGGTATATAAATGTAGAATCACCATGATGTGCATATAAAACTAATATGATATAGTATATCAACTATAATGAAAAATAAACAAAAAGAATTTCTGGTTCCTCTGGTTACTTTAAGATTTTTCTCTTTATCACGATTTTTGCAAAATTTGATGGTCATGTGCCTTACTGTAGTTTTCATGTTACTTGTGCTCAGGTTTCGTTGAGCTCCTTGCATGTGTGGAATGACACTTTGTATCCATTTTGAAAATTTTGGCATTATTTTTTCATACATTATATTCCCACATCTTTTTTTATTATTAGTTAATTTTTGTTACAGATATGAAATTTTGGCATTATTTTTTCATACATTATATTCCCACATCTTTTTTTATTATTAGTTAATTTTTGTTACAGATATTTCTCCTTTTGACCCCACTGATTCCCCCCTCCCCCTCCCTCCCTGCCCTGTCCCCAGTTTTGTTGTCCATGTCCACTGTTCATGCATACATGCATATAAGTTCTGTGGTTTAACTCTCCCCCACCACTCCCTCTTCTGGGCATTGTCAGTCTGTACCCCACTTCCACGTCTCTGGGACTAGCCCATTCCTCTGACTGTTATGTTTATTATATTCCACAAATAAGTGAGATTATATGATACTTGTCTTTCTATGTTTGGCTTGTTTCACTTAAAATGATACTTTCCGGGTCCCTCCATGTAGTCTCAAAGGATAAGAGATCTTTCTTCCTTACAACTGCGTAGTACTCCATTGTGTACATGTACCACAGCTTTTTGGTCCATTCGTTTACTGATGGACACTTGGACTGTTTTCTGATCTTTGCTATTGTAAATAGTGCTGCTACAAACATAACAGTACATATATTCTTTCTGATTGGTGTTTCAGGCTTTTTAGGGTATATTCCTAGAAATGGGATCACTGGGTCTAATGGCCGTTCAATTTTTGATCTTTTGAGGTAACACCATATTGTTTTCCATAATGGCTGCAGCAGTCTGCATTCCCACCAGTAGTGTACTAGAGTCCCCTTTTCTCCACAACCTCACCAACACTTGTTGTTTGATGATTTGTTGATGGTGCCCATTTTGACAGGTGTTAGGTGATACCTCGTTGTTGTTTTAATTTGCATCTCTGTGATGACTAGTGATGTTGAGCATTTCTTCATATGTCTCTTAGCCATTAGTATGTCCTGTTTGGAGCGGTGTCTATTTAGTTCCTCTGCCCATTTTCTAATTGGGTTCTATGTCTTCCTTTGTTGAGTTGTATGAGCACTCTCTATATATTGGAAATTAACCCCTTATCTGATGTATCTTAGCAATTATGCTCTCCCATACAGTGGGTAGCCTTTCCATTTTGATGATTGTATCGTTCGCTGTGCAGAAGCTTTTGAGTTTGTGTTAGTCCCATGTGTTCATTTTCTCCTTTGTTTCTATTGCCTTAGGTGATGTATCAGTGAACATTCTGCTGCGTATGATGTCTGAAATTTTGTTGCCTACAGTTTCTTCTAGGACTTTTATAGATTCATGAGTCACATTTAAGTCTTTCTTCCATTTAGAGTTTTTCTTTTGTAGGGTGTAAGTTGATGGTCTAGTTTTATTTTTTTGCATGTAGCTGTCCAATTTTCCCAGTACCATTCATTAAAGAGGCTGACTTTACTCCACTGTTTTCTCTTGCCAACTTTGTCAAATGTTAATTGAGCATATTGCCTTGGCTCCATTTCTGGGTTCTCTGTTCTGTTCCACTGCTCTATATTCCTGGTCTTGTGCCAGTACCAGGCTGTTTTGATTACGGTGGCTTTGTAGTATACCCTGAAATCTGGTAATGTGATCCCTCCAACTTTGTCCTACTTTTTCAAGATTGCTGTGGCCATTTGAATTCTGTTTTGGTTCCATATGAACTTATGAAGTACTTGTTCTTATTCTGTGAAGTATGCCATTGGTATTTTGATGGGGATTGCATTGAATCTATAGATTGCTTTGGGTAATATGGACATTTTAAGGATGTTAATTCTTTCAATACATGAACATGGTATGTGCTTCCACTTTTTTTTATATCTCCCTCCATTACTTTCTTCAATGACCTGTAGTTTTCTGCGAATAGGTCCCCTATTTTTTTTGGTTAAGTTTATTCCTAGGTATCTTAATTTTTTGCCAGAGGGTTAATGGGATTGTTTTCTTAATTTCTCTTTCTGTAAGTTCATCATTGGTGTATAAGAATGCCATCGATTTCTTGACATTAATTTTGTATCCTGCTACTTTGCCAAATTCATTTATTAAGTCTAGTAAACTTTTGATGGAGTCTTTGGGGTTCTCTATGTATAGTACCATGTCATCTGCAAATAATGACAGTTTCACTTCCTCCTTTCCAATTTGGATCCCTTTTATTTTTCCTTCCTGTCTGATTGCTGTGGCTAAGACTTCCAGTACTACGTTAAATAAGAGTGGCGAAAGTGGGCATCCCTGTCTTGTTCCTGTTCTTAAGGAAAATGCTTTTAGCTGTAGCCCATTGAGTATGATGTTGGCTGTAGGTCTTTCATATATGACCTTTATTATGTGTAGATATGATCCCTCTATTCCCACAGTGCTGAGCGTTTTTATCAGAAATGGCTGCTGGATTTTGTCAAAGGCTTTTTTTGGCATCTATTGATATGATCATGTGGTTTTTATTCTTCATTTTATTTATGTGGTGTATCACATTTTTTATTGATTTGTGAATATTGTACCAGCCTTGCATCCCTGGAATGAATCCCACTTGGTCATGGTGAATAATTTTTTTGGTGTATTGCTAGAGCCCTTTTGCTAGTATTTTGTTCAGGATTTTGGCATCTATGTTCATCGGGGATATTGGCCTGTAGTGTTCTTTCTTTGTAGTGTCTTTTTCTGGTTTTGGAATTAGAATTATGCTGGCTTCATAAAACGCATTTGGAAGTCTTCCATCTTCTTGAATTTTTTGAAATAGTTTGATGAGAATTGGTGTTAGTTCTATGAATGTTCGGTAAAACTCCCCCGTGAAGCCATCCGGGCCAGGGCTTTTGTTTGCTGGGAGAATCGTGATTACATCTTCAATTCCTTCTGTTGATATTCGTCTGTTCAAGTTTTCTATCTCTTCCTGGTTCAGTTTTGGGAGACTATGTGTTTCTAGAAATTTGTCCATTTCGCTTAGATTGTCGAATTTGTTGTCATATAATTCTTCATAGTAGTTGTTAATGATCTTTTGTATTTCTGTGGTGTCAGTTGTTACTTCTTTTCTTTCATTTCTGATTTTGTGTATTTGGCTTCTCTCTCTTTGTTTCTTGGTGAGTCTAGCTAAGGGTCCAACAATCTGGTTTATCTTTTCGAAAAACCAGCTCTTTGTTTCATTGATCCTTTGAATTGTATTTTTTGACTCTATGTCATTTATTTCTGCTCTGATCTTTACTATTTCCTTCCTTCTACTTGCTCTGGGGTTTTCTTTTTGTTTGCTCACTAGCTCTTTAAGTTGTGAGGTTAGATAGTCTATTAGAGATTTTTCTTGTTCTTTTTGAGGTAGGCCTGTAGTGCTATGAACTTCCCTCTCAGAACTGCTTTCGCTGCATCCCATAGATTTTGTGTTGTTGTGTCTTCATTTCCATTGGTTTCCAGGAAGTTTTTAATTTCTTCCTTGACCTCTTCGGTAACCCATTCATTGTTTAATAACATGCTATTTAGCTTCCATGTGTTCAAATGTCTTTGTATGTTCTTGTTGCAATTTATTTGTAGTCATGAAATTGTGATCTGAGAAGATGCTTGATATGATTTCAGTCTTCTTGAACTTGTAGAGATGTAGTTTGTGCCCTAACATGTGGTCCATCTTTGGGAATGTCCAATGTGCCCTTGAGAAGAATGTGAATTCTGTTTTTTGGGGGTGTAATTCTCTGTAGATATCTATTAAATCCATTTGGTCTAGTGTTTCATTTTGAGTCTCTGTTTCCTTGCTAATTTTTTGTCTAGAGGATCTATCCAGTGATGTCAGCAGGGTGTTGAAGTCCCCTGCTATGATTGTATTGCTATCGATTTCTCCTTTGAAGTCCTCCAGAAGGTTTTTAATATATTTTGGTGCTCCTATATTGGGTGCATATATATTTATCAAAGTTATATATTTCTGTTGGAAAGATTCTTTCAATATTGTGTAGTGGCCTTCTTTGTGTCTAGTTATGGCCTTCATTTTGAAATCTATTTTATCAGATATGAGTATTGCTACCCCAGCTTTTTTTTCCTTTCCATTTGCTTGGAAGATTTTTTTCCATCCCTTCACATTCAATCTATGTGAGTCTTTTGTTGTGAGGTGAGTCTCTTGTAAACAACATATAGATTAGTCATGCTTTGTTATCCAATCAGCTACTGTGTGTCTTTTTATGGGAGCATTCAGTCCATTTACATTTAAGGTGATTATTAATATGTACTTATTTATTGCCATTTTTGTTTAGTGTGGTTGTGTTTTTCTTCCCATTTCTCCTGCTAATGACAGCAGTCCTTTAACATTTCTTGCAGTGCTGGTTTGGTGCTAATGTATTCCCTTAGCCTTTTTTTTTTTGTCAGGGAAGCTCTTTATTTAACCTTCCATTTTGAGTGATAGCCTTGCTGGGTAGAGCAGTCTTGGATTCAGATCCTTGTTTTTCATGACCTTGATTACTTCATGCCATTCCCTTCTGGCCTGTAGTGTTTCTTGTGAGAAGTCAACTGAGAGCCTTATGGGGTTTCCTTTGTAGGTAACCTGTTGCTTATGTCTTGCTGCTTTTAGAATTCTCTCTTTGTCTTTAATTTTTGGCAGTTTGATTACTATGTGTCTTGGTGTGGGCCTGTTTGGTTCTTCTTACTTGGGGCTCTCTGTGCTTCTTGAACTTGAATGCCTTCTTCCTTCACCAAATTAGGAAAGTTTTCTGTCATTATTTCTTTGAATATATTCGCTAACGCTTGCTCATTCCTTATTCTTCAGGGGACTCCTAGTGATGCTTATTATTGTCGTTTCTAGTTGCCCCACAGTTCTCTTAAGCTTTCTTACTGTTTTTTAATCGTTTTTTTCTTTTGTTTTCTGATTGGTTGAATTTTTTCTACCCTGTCGTTCTAATTCACTGATCCGGTCCTCAGCTTCCTACTTACTCTGCTTTTAGACCTTCCAATGTCTTTTTCATTTCTGATATGTCTTTTTTAATTTCCACATGTTGATTTTCAACATTTCTATGTCTTTACTCATGGTGCTCATGTCCTTACACATGCTGTTGAGCTTCCTCAAGGCCATGGCTCTGAATTCTAGGTCTGTTAACTTGCATAACTGCACCTCATTTATCTCATCTTCGGTAGAGGTCTCTTGTTGTTTCATTTGGCTTTGGTTTCTGTTTTTCACCATTTTGGCTATCACAGATGGCTTTGGAGTCTGCCAAATTTTCCCTTTGGGTGTTGGTGTTCTGCTGTTTGTGGCTCCCTCTCCTGTGTTTGGATGAGGCAGGGAGGACCCACTTTAAACACCACTGTCAAGTCTTAACTTTCCTGGTTAGAGATGGTAGCCCTGGGAATGGTAGTTATCCTCTACTTTTTTTGCCTGGAGGCTATTAGTAGTGGTCTCCTGAAGAATCTTGGTTTCTAAGTTGACTGAAAAACTCCCTCAGGTGCTCAGTGTAAGGGGATTTCCCGAGGGTGGGGCACCTGCTGATTGTTAAAGGGCCTCAATTAGCATTTCAGTTGGCACCAGGTGGGGTTGACTGTCTGTTGGAAGGGCTTCCCCCTCTTTCCAGGGCCCTGGGAGGAGTAAGATGACCACAGTCCTGCGTGGCTGCACTCAGCAAAAGCTCTGAGCACCCTCCAAATCCCGAGTGTCCCCACACAGTTCCAGTCCAGTCTGCCTTCCCTCTGCAGGAGCCCAAGGTGAGTGGCTACTGCCAATTTAGCCTCTGTCTAGAGTCTGCGTCATGGAGCCGCCTGGGACTTTTAACCGGATGGCGCTGCTCCCAGCTAAGGGCGGCCATGTCTGTGGCACCAGCTGGGTTAGCACTCTGCCGGGTTCGCAGGAATTAGCGGAGGTCGCAGCTGAGGTGACAGCAGCTTCCAGCTGAGTCCCATGGTCCCAGCCCAGTTCGCTGGTCCCAGCCCAGGCCGTTGCGGACCGTGGACTCCCTGCCCCCTCTGGCGACCTCGCCAGCCTACCAGGGTTGAGTCAGTGTCCCTGGTTATGTGGTCCTCCAGGCTGCCTTTTGGTTGCTCCTTCCTGATGATTTGTCTTTATTTTTGTTGTAATTCTAGATTGGTCCTGGGAGATGGTCTGTGTAGCTCCATTCACTCCACCGCCATTTTTTTTTTCTCATGGATGTATTTTCCACTGTTGAAAATATTCTTGTGATTTTTCTAGTATGCAGATAAATTTCTTGAAAATACTTTGATTCTTCAGGTCTTCCCCTTATAATTTGTTTGATAGAACTGGAGCAGTGGTCACTTGATAACAAATTATTCTCCATGACAGACAAAATATCCTTCTGAGTACTCTAACCAACATTTCATTAATCCTGAGATTATCGAGCCTAGCTGATGGAAAGAGGTACTATTCATATCTCTCTACAAGCACATGTATTGTCTTCCGAAATCTTTTGACATGGTTCTTTCTCTAGCCTCAGGAAATTACCTCACATCCAGGTGTTGGCAGGGAGCCTCCTTAGATCCTGCAGTTTACATTAATCTAAACCTTGATGCATATTCTTAGCCTGCCTTTCAGTCACACCAGCAGTACATGAGAGTGACCATAATCACTCATCTCTCCAATATTACATTTTTTTAAATTAATTTTTTTTTGTTACAGATGTTTGTCATTTTTTACCCCATTGGCACCACCCTCTCAATTCCCCCCACCCCGTCCCCAGCTTTGATGTTCATGTCCATGTACCACAGCACATGCATATAAGTTGTGTGGTTCCAATATTGTATTTTTTGTCCATTCATTTGTTTGTCTGCTTGTTTGTGCATTCATTCATTTACTGATCTTTTATATCATTTTTTAGGTAGAACTGGACCCCTGCTCTCAATAAGGCTAATTATTACCTATTATTGCTAAGTAAAGTCTCATCAGAATACAAACCCTGTTACTCATGAATCCTGTGGCTTTCTAGTCTGACTGATTTAAACAGGCACCGTGACCACGCAAGGTCAGGCATTAGGCAGAATTCCCTCTAATAGTTTCAGATGGTACTGTCCCTGGCCTCACATGGATGTGATGAATACATGAGAGGGGCCCTTTGAAGATCCCTGGTGTTCCTTGTCTTTCCAGCTGTCTCTTCCCTGGTACACTTTGAACTCTAGATGCCTTGATCTCCTCACACGTTCAGCTCTGTCTCTCAACTCAGGGAGACTATGGGCTCTACTGGGTTCCCCTCCATCCTCTTGAAACTGAAACCTGTTCCTAAACAGTGACTTGGGGCTATCATTGTACATATCTTTTTTGTTTCTTCTGAGGAATCACTACCTTCAACATTGCCTGATATACTATTATTTTTCAGCTACTGTTTTATATATTTGGTCTGTTTTGGTTCTTACAAGTGGGAGATTAACACTAGTCACACCATTTTATATAGCATTCGAAGCTGATGGCCGGTTGGGCTCAGTGACTCCCCAGTGATCTTCCAAACTCTATAGAGAACTACTGTGCAGTCTCAGATGCTTCCACCCAGCCTTCATTCCTTCTCTTTCATGATGGGAATAAACATCAAAATTGTGTTCTGCTGGCTCTCCCAACTTCCCCAGAATTACCACTTTCCCTTACACGTGTCAAATCGTTTCATTAGAAGACATTTAAACAGAAAGTGAATGGATCCTACAAAGTTTAATTTTGATGAATATTTCTAGACTGCCTCTCAGGCTAACCAGGAGGTAGGAAAAGAGTTATTGCCTGTCTTCCTCTCCAGCATTCTTTATTTACTGCTTTTTTGTACTTAGTGTTATTCTTTGATGGATGAGATAAAAAGGATGCACAGGCAGTGGGCCAAACTATCTAGGGAGTGGGATTGGGAAATGCTGAAATTGTGAAGAGGAAATGGCCTAAAATCCAGGGAGAGATAGATCAGTGGGAAAAGAGAGAAAAAGAATAAAAAGCACTGGGGCATAACGCATTTAGGGACTGCCTACAATGCACTCCATGTGCTCTGCAGCATGAGGTAGATTTGGAGTGGAGTTTGGGTCTTTCCTTACACTAACGGTATAACCCTGAGAAAGGTACTTAACTTCTCTAAGTCTCAGTATTCTCATCTATGGTGGTAGGACTAACTATATATTCTCTGAAGAATTGTGGTGATCAAAGAAGAGGAGATACAAGAAGTGCATAGAATCATGCAGTGTGTTTTCTTTTGAAATTATTTAGTCATGTATGTAAAATTTTAAATTGTGATAAAATATACATAATATAAAATTTATCACCTTAACCATGTTCAAAACCTCTTTAATTGATTTGTGAGAGAGAAACATCAGTATGACAGAGAAACATCCATGGTCTTCCTCCAGCTTGCACCCAGACCTGGGATAGCACTCACAAACTACCTATGTGCACTGACTGGGAATCAAACCCACGAACTTCTTGCACACAGGACGACACTCCAACCAAGTGATGCACACCAGCCAGGGAAAATCTTAACCATTTTGTTAGTGTACAGTTTAGCTGTGTAAACTACATTCGTATTGTTGTGCAACCAATCTCTACAGCCCTTTTCATTTACCAAAACTGAACTCTATCAGTCAAACAACTCCTCATTCCAGCCTTCCTCTTTCCTCCAGACACTAGCACCTACCACTATACTTTGTCTCTAAGAAAATGAAGAATTATACAATTTCACTATTGCTTATACATACCCAATCTAAATTTTTGAATAAAATTTTCTAGTCTTATTTTTGTTTTGTCGTATTTCTTTTAGGTGTTTTTTATTGAACTTATTAGGGTGACATTGATTCACAAAGTTCTATTGGTATCAAATCTCCAACTCAATAAAACATCATCTACACATTGCATCTTGAGCCTAAAACCCCAACCAGTCTCAGTTCATGCCCATTCTCCCCACTTTGCCCGCCTCCATGTAGCCCCCTCCCACTTTCCCTCTTGCCATCACCACACAGTTCTCTGTGTCCATGTGTTACGTATATATGTTTTTAAGGTAATCTCTTCCCATTCTTTCATCCAGTTCACCCTCCTTTCTGAGAACTGTCAGTCTGTTTATTTACCATGCCTCTGTTTCTATTTTGTTCATCAGTTTATTTAGCTTTTTATATTACACATAAGTGAGATCACATGACATTTCTCTTTTTTTGACTGGCTTATTTTACTTAACACAATAATCTCCAGGTAATTTTAGTTAGTTGAGTGTTCTGAGGTTTGTGCCTAGTGATGGAATAAACTTAAATAAAAAAGATCAAATCACTGTTAAGGTAAAATACAGACAATAATAACTCTGAAAATGATACATAAAGACTGACATTGGGGAATTATTTAATTGAGGCAACATTCAGTGATACACTTCAGGATTCCAGCAGTGACCTGTAGAGTGGAATTTTAAAGGCCAGGGTCCTTACCTTAGAGGTTCTCATAGTTTCATGAGGAACCCAGACCAATCTGTTAAGTTTACATGCATTTCCTAAGAGCTATGTGCCAAACAATGTTCTACTTAGACGTTTGAGATACGGTAGTGCCCAAACAGACAAATATCCCTGTTCCCCCAAAGTTTATATTCTGTCAGGAGCACTAGTGGGTGAACATATTATTAATACCTTATGACTCATCTAATCCACACATGTATCTGTTCTCTATGTCAGGAACATTTGGGGCGGGGGAAACTTACACATTTCAGTCACATACTATGTATTATTTCTCTTCATTTAACGCAAAAAAGAGGCATTAACATAACCAATAGACACAGAAAATAGTGCAGTGAACCTGGAGGCAAGAAAGAGGAAGAAGGGTCAATAGAGAATAAAATAGGGGACATCTGTAATACTTTCAACAATAAAGATAAATTTGAAAAAGAAAAAGAAAACAGAGGAATTAAGATTGAAGAGGCATGATCTGATGTGGTCTTCAGAGATTACTACCCCCCCCCCCAAATGCACCATTGCTGTGCCATGGCAACACAGCCTAGTAATTGTGATGTACCAGTGATACCTCGGTTCTCGAACGCCTCGGTTTTCGACCAAATCGGGATTCCAGAAACTTTTGTCTCGGAATCCGAAAAATATTTGGAACTCGAACTTCCGAGATGAGCCGAGTTGAGCCGAATGGCGTTCATTCAGCCCAGCGCGCCTTGCTTGCGTCATCAGTGTGAGTGCAGAGAGAGAGTCACGATTTGTGGAGTCACGCTATCCTATTGGGTTTCATTGCTTCGGTTCTCGAACAATTTGGTTCTCGACCGTCCTCCTGGAACGAATTATGTTCGAGAACCGAGGTATCACTGTATATTCGTGATGTCACTAGGTTCTGCAAGGTTTATAACTGTCAGGAGCCACAGGGTTTGCCACTCTTCATTACCACCCTGACCTGCCACCATCTTCACCTCCAAGCTATGCAGGGAATCTCTTAATTCATTTACCTACGCTTCTAGAGTGGTAAGTAAGGATTATTATTTTCTTTTATGACACACACATATATACACTTTGGATTTTCTGCGAATTGTATTCTCAGTTATTTCCCAATTTAACTCTTACTTTTCTGGGCATGTAACATTGATACACATAAACTATGTCTTTTTTTTCAAACAGTGACTCAGTGATTGTTTCACATAGTTTCTCACATAAGACTTATATTATCTTAGAGATTTCCCTACCGGCGCCATTGCCTACATGTCCATTCTTCAATATTTGCCTTTAAACCTACTGTACTTACTTTATATATTTCTCTCTATATATTTGTCACGTTATTTTTGTTATAGATATTTGTCGTCTCTCCCCAGACACCCTCTTCCTCCTCAGAGCCTCCCGAACCCCCAGGATCTGTGTCTATGTCCATTGGTTATGCTTACATGTACATAAGTTGTTTGGTTTTCCTGATCCATCGCCTCCATGCCCCCGTGCGCCGCTGTCTGTCAAGCTGAACCATACTCTTTCCATATCTTGAGGTCTTTTGTGTTCTTCAGCTTATTTTGTTCATTTGATCCCACAAAGAAGTGAGATCATGTGGTATTTGTCTTTCTCTGATTTGCTCATTTCACTTTTCAGGAGGTACACCAGGTCCCTTTCTAATTCTCCCCCATGAAATAGATCTGCTACTAAGAGTCTTTTTCACATGCTCATTCCTTCATTGTTTATGAACAGGAGAATAACAGTTGTTTTCAGATCACAAAAGACTCACAGAAGAATAGTCATATTCCCCTGTTCTTGAAGGTCACACTTTTGCATGCACAGGCATTGGTCCAAACTCTCTGGATAATGGGCTTGGAGACTGTTAAGTTGAGAAAAGGCAATGGACTGAAAACCAGGGAAGAATGGATCAGTGGGAAAAGGGCGAAGTGGAATCAGAAGCGCTGGGGCTTAATGCATGTAGGGACTGCCTACAATGCACTCCATGAGGACTCTAGCATCAAGTAGCTTTGAATGAAGAGTCTGGGTCTTTCCTTAACTAACAGTATAACCCTGAGAAAGGAACGTAACTTCGCTTAGTCTCAGTATTCTCATCTATGGCGGTAGGACTCACTATATATTCTTTGAAGAATTGTGGTGATCAAAGAAGAAGAGATACCAGAAGTGCATAGAATCATGCTATGTATTTTCTTTTGACACTACTTATTCATTTAGTCGTGTATTTAAAAGTTTAAATTGTGATAAAATACACATAATATAACATGTATCACCTTATCCATTTTTAAAATCTCTTAATTGATTTGAGAGAGAGATACATAAGTATGACAGAGAAACATCCATGGGCTTCCTCCAGCTTGCACCCAGACCTGGGATGGCACTCAGAGCCTAGCTATGTGCACTGACTGGGAAGGAAACCCACACCTTCGGCCACAGAGAATGACACTTCCACCAAGTGACCCACACCAGCCAGGGCACATCTTCACCATTTTCAAATGTACAGTTTAGCTGTGTTAACTACATTTACATTGTAGGGCCACCAATGTGTACAGCTTTTTTTATTGCAGCAAAATGAACTCTATCAATCAAAAACTCCTCATTCAGCCTTTGTCTTTCCTCCAGACTCTAGCGCCCACCACTGTATTTTGTCTCTCAAAATATGTAGAATTATACGTTTTCACTATTACTTGTACACAATCTGATCCTTTCTTTTTTCAGTTTTCTAGTCTTAGTTTGGTTTTGTTGTATTTTTTTTTAAGTGCTTTTTCCATTTACCTTGTTAGGGTGACATTGGTTCACAAAATCTATCGGTTTCAAATCTTCAACTCAATAAATCATCATCTGCACATTGCATCTTGAGCCTAAAACCCCACGCAGTCTCTGTTCATGCCCATTCTCCCCACTTTGCCCGCCTCCATGTAGCCCCCTCCCACTTTCCCTCTCGCCATCACCACACAGTTCTCTGTGTCTATGTGTTACGTATATATGTTTTTAAGGTAATCTCTTCCCATTCTTTCTTCCAGTTCACCCTCCTTTCTGAGAGCTGTCAGTCTGTTTATTTACCATGCCTTTGTTTCTATTGTGTTCATCAGTTTATTTTGCTTTTTTGATTTCACATGAGTAAGGTCCCATGCTAGTTCTGGTTTTTTGACTGGCTTATTTCACTTAAGACTATACTCTCCAGGTAATGTTAGTTAGTTGAGTGCTCTGAGGTTTGTGCCAAGTGTTTTTTTTTTTTAAATTTAAATAAAAAAGATCAAGTCACTATTAAGGTGAAATATAGACATATGATATCTCTGAGAATGATGCTTCATGACTTAGTCCTGGGAATTATTTAATTGAGTCAACATTCAGTGATACCTCTCAGGATTTCAGCAGTGTCCTATAGAATGGATTCTAAAGGCCCTGGACCTTACCTTGGAGGTTCGCATATTTTCTGAAGAAGCGAAACCAATCGGTTCAATTTACATGCATTTATTTAGAGCCGACTATGTGCCAAACACTGTTCTACTTGGACCTTTCAGTTAGGGTAGTGCCAAAACAGACAAATATCCCTGTCCTTCAAAAGTTTATATTCTGTCAGGAGTACTAGTGGGTGAACGTATAATTAATACCTTAGGACCCATCTGATCCAGACCAGTATCTGATCTCTATGTCAGGAGCATTTCAGCTGGGTTACCCCATTAATCTCAGTCATGTACTATGTTTTATTTCCCCCCATCATAGGCAAAACGGAGGAATTAACACAACCAATAGACACAGAAAATTGTGTGTTCAAGGTGGAGGCGAGGAGGAGGAGGAGAAGGGGTTCCATAGAGCATCCACGAGCAGACATCAGTAATACTTGTAACAATAAAGATAAACCAAAAAAGAAAAAGAAAACAGAGGATTTAGGATTGAAGAGGCATCATCTGATGTGGTCCTACGTAATTACTGCTCCCCCCCAAATGCACCCTTGGTGTGCCATGGCAACACAGCCTAGAAATTGTGATGTAGAACCATGATGTCGCTAGGTTCTGCAGGGTTTATAACTGTTAAGGCCACAGTGTTTGGCACTCTCCATTACCACACTGCCCTGCCACCATCTTCACCACCAAGCTATGCAGAGAATCTTATAATTCATTGACCTACGCTTCTAGAGTGCTAAGTAAAGATTATTATTTTCTTCTATGACACACATATATACTTTTAGTATTTTCTCAGAATTTTATCCTAAGATATTTTCCAATTAT